>NW_020450794.1:1018605-1261362 GCF_003343035.1 Apteryx rowi | reverse complement strand
GGCGGGCAGGGGGCGGCCCGCGGCTGCTCTGGCGGGAGGGCGGCGGCAGCCCTGCTCCTCGGCGCCCCTGCGCCTCAACGCGCCACGCGCCGCGCCCCCAGTCTGCGCGCTTCGGTCAGGCCGAAGCCTCCTACACCGTGAGCCGCGGGGGCTCCGCACCGCCGGCGCGGCGAGGTCTGCGGCGGGGTCTCGCCCGCGGTGCGGGGCGCGGGTAGCGGCGGCGGCGGCCCTGCGTGTCGTTGCTGTACGGACGCCTGGGAAGCGGTCGCGATTATCTGTGCTCGTTGGAGCGAGGTTTTGGCGCGCTCGGGCGCTTCAGCCTTCAGCGGATTCACGCGCAAATCAATTCGGGATTGGGAAGCCATCGCTTCCCTCGTGCGTACGTACGTCTCTCCCGCCTTACCAGTTTCCCAGCTGGGACGGCTGGCAGGCAGACGGCTTCAGCGGCGGCTGCCAGTGCTGACTCATGACCCAGCCCACAGAGGATATTAGCACGGTACCGTAAGAACATTTTCCCCTCAAAGACAATGAATGTGTAATTCCTGTGATGCAAGTGGAGGTCAGTCTGATGCTGCTCTCTTGCCAGGAAGTTATACAATAAGTTTATAAGCATACTTGTTGGACAGAGCCAAAACCGCAGAATCCCTCTCAAAGCCAGGTTTTTACCCCATTTGGTTTACTGCAAGTCCATGGGTTTTGGCCAGCTGTAGTCATACTATAAATTCATTTTATTCTGCAACTTTAGAAGGCACCGTAAGGTTTAAGAATATTTTTTTCCAGTTGTCACGTTTCTAAATACGCTCTTTTTTTTTCTCTTTTTTTTTTTGCCGTGTCCAATGCCAAAAAGCACAGCTTAGGAACGCAGTAGGAGCATAGGAATTGCCACAACAGTCTGTCTTGTCAGTGTCCTGTCTCTGTCGGCTGCTGGTGCCAGATGCAAATTCTCAAAGCAACTACGTAAAAGAAGTTCTCCTAAAAGAAATACTAAGGCGTGGCAGGAGGGAAGGAAAATAAGACTGGCTGGAAAGGAGAGACCGGGCAGAAAGGCTTTTTTTCTTCCTCCAGCTACTTACACATTTGTTTTATAGAACTTAAGGCTGATTTTCCTTTTCCCTTGTGTTACTGAGTAGTCCTCAACTATGCTACAGACAGAAGCCAGCAACAACAGAAAAGGAAGCTGCTTCCTTTCTGTTTGAGGAGAGGAAAGGCAGGGCTTTGAAAGGTGAGAATGATTTGCCCAGGATTGCTGAAGATGCGCTAGATCGTTCATACCTTTTGCAGAGGCAACGGTGGCTCTGCCTGGGGTATCCGTGTAGCAGGCAGGGTTTTGGAAAGCTGTATATGCTGAATATCCTTACAGCAAGTTCCTCTAGCCTGTCTAATGGCTAGTTATTGTTTGAAGTGCTTGCATGAAAGCACAGCGTGGCGTGAGCTCTAGAAAATTCAATGGTACAAGCAAGTTATTTAGCTTCTGCCCTTGAGATTAACCATGGGGTCTGTAATTTAACTCCAGAGTGGAAGCTTTTGGCTGTAATGTGCCTTATTCAGATAGCAGCTGAGCAGCCAAGGACCAGGCAGTTTGCAGAAGTCACGATGTCAGATGTCCAAATGTTTCAGTGCTGAGTGGAATCCACAGTCTATGACGTGTGGCTTTGCAGCCGGAGGAGCAGCAGGACCCCTGTTTGCTGTCTTGGTTAACCCGCTGGAAAGCTATATTAGTTATTGCTCTTGGGAGCCAGCCTTGGCTCAGTGATGGTGAGGCACACCAGGGGGGACGCTGGAGGAGGTAGAGGTCTCGGGGGCACCACTGTGGGCTGTGAACCTTCCCACCGATGTCTGTGGAATCACTTGCCATGCTGCAAATTAGAATAAAATGTGCTTCCGGGTGTTTTGCGTTTGGGACTGTGGTCTGGTCTTTTAGAGGGTTCATTAGCTGCCCAAAGGGGGCTGTCACTAGCTGCATTTCCCAGTTCTTTCATGTACTGGGTGTTTACTAGATAAGGAAGGAGTATATCCAGTGTGAAAGCATACAGAAAGTGCAATGGATTAGAAGAGCCTTGTGTATAGAAGTTACTAACCCTATGATGGATCACATTCATAAAGGATTTTAGGGATCAACATATTCCTCTTTCAAGAATCTTTCCATCCTTACCGATAAGTGTATTGGATGAAGGCCATCATTAATTTAAATGAACGTCTTGCGCTTATGTCTGAAGCTTATCCAACATGGACCTCGTTCACTGACAATGAAAATAAATGCATCTTTCTGCTCTTTGCTGCTGCTCTGCATGGCATGGGCCACCTACATAAACGGACAGCGTTTTTCCCCTACGCGTGTCCCCCCAAAACGTCTTCCTAAATGATCGAGAGGGAAAAAAAGGACATTTCACATACATAAAATATGTAATTAAAATGATGAATTATTGTAAGATAGAATATTAGCCTTTTGACATTTTAATCTGAGCAGGAGAGAGTAAGAGAGTGCATTCTGAGCCGCTCAATTAAATTTAGAATTTTTTCCCCTCCATTGTTATGAATAAATAGAAGGATTCTGTAGCAGTCTGCGGAATTATTAATTGCAAGTACGGTAGAAGGTGCATGCACCGTATCATGAAATGGAGTATCATTGTTAGTGACTATATTTCTTGGTAATTAAGGCCCAGACTAATGATGCAAGTTTTCTTCAGCATGATTTTCATCTGATTATGAGGCTGCTTCATTAAGAGCACTCAGACTAACGAGCTGTAGCTGTAATAAAGTAATTTTCTGTCTTGTGCTCTGATTGATAAAGAGTTTCTATAGCTAAAAGGAATTGAAAATATAATTATAATTAGAAATGGTTGAATAAAGTTATTACAGGATTGCTGAAGGGTAGTGCAATTGACACCATAATGTTTTTTGGAAGTGTGCATCTTAAAATTAGACTTTATAAAAGGAAAGGAAGGAAAAAAAAAAAAGCAACCCACAACCCCAAACCCTCTATGCTAATAAATGGGCAGAATTTTGCTGCTTCCATAAAATGAACTGTTAGATTAAAGTAAAATGAGGTTTTCCCACATTGTTCAGAACAAGAAAAACATATGCAGGAAGAATGCTGTTGCCTTTCTTCCCAGCATTCCTCTTAAGTGAAGTAAAGCTTATGAAAATGCTTTTTACTCCATTTATAAAAATTTTCATGCTGCCATATGTTGCAAAAAAGATCTTTTTGATTAAGCTGATGTGTTTTGAAGCATACAGTATAATTTTGGAGTTTCTCTTTCCAAGCGTGCAAAGAGTTATGTGAGTTTCTTCTATGTATTTACATGTATTAACTAGTGGTCTGTAAATACTTTTTTAGAACATAAAGGTTTTCCTTTTTCTTCCTTCCTTCCTTTCTTTTTTCCTTCTTTCTTGTTTTTCTCTCTTTGCATTGGCCAATATCAAAATATATCTGGGTCAAATACAAGATCTCTCCTTTTTTTTCCTCAAGGGGAAGCAAATCAACTTCTTATCCCAGAAACCTTATTCTTTTTTATGATGTTCGTATTATAAACAGCACAAACTCTGTTAGAGCAATCCTTTGTGCGTATGTCATAGGATATATATGCTGTATTGATATAAAAATCTATAATAAGGGTTTTATTTAGAATTAGCTGATGCACTTTAGTACTCAGAAGTTGTTTGACTTATTTAATTTGGATGCTTTTTTGTATCACTGTATCTCTCTCTTTGGAAGTCATGCATATATTTTAAAGCTACAGTTATGCACATTTGGTTATGTAAATCTGTCCTGTGCAGACTCAAAGGAACTTTATTCTATTGGATTGAACCTAACCGTAGATCATCTAGATGTATATTTATGCTAATTAACTTAAAGCCAGCATTTTGCATTGATTGTTCACTCATAATGCTTTTTGGAAGATTTTTAGGATTTTTGAAAATCATTCTTAACACATTATATGGTGATAAAAGTGTGTTATTGGAATACCATTAGCAAGAATAAAAAAAGAGCAGAATTTTATTGGTTGTTCATTGAAAATGTTAGCTGTGATTAGTTACATAATCCTACATTAACCTGTAAATTAAAATTCCTTGGTGCAATTTGATGGCTGATTTAATTTTGTCTTTCTTTGTTTGCCGCAGGCTAATTCCATTATGAATTCTTTATACAGCCTTTTCCCTCAATGATTAGCAGCTTCTACTCAAGTTCTGATTACTATTGTACACTTAGCACTACATAAAGCTGGGGATTAATATTCCCCTGAAGAATTGTTGCTATGGATCTGCTCTATTCCTTCTAAGAGATGTTTCTGCAGCTTCAATTGTCCATAAATTATGATCTCTAGTGAATTATCAGTGGGAGTGAACTAAGCTTAACAAGCTGAAGAGAGCACTCTAGTTCTGAAAGAAAAAGAGAGAGAGAGATAAAAAGATTCTCAATTATTAATTGCAAGGTTTCCATAATACAGAAGTGGTGATATTTTCCCTCTCTTCATTCTTGTGAGCATGTAAGAAATCAGGATGAGTCAGAAATACCGAAGTTCTAACCCCTTCCAGCACTTACAGATAAAACCTACTGGAGTATCTTAATTATGTGAAGACAGAGGTGGAAAAAATAGTCCCATCATATTGGGTTTTAACTTTGTATTTGGGTTCTTTTCATTTCTGTTTCACCACCTCTGTCCTTCTGGTGTAGTTTTCAGTCTGTCAATAGCACGATTAGTAGTTTGGCTCAACTGCCTTTAAAATAGAGTTGGGATTAATAGGGGGATTTAATTGCAGATGTCTAAGAATCTTTCATATTTGAAGAGGTTTTATTAAGAGGCAGGTACTCCTGTTTAAGTTTGTGAGCACTTTGCTCTGCTTCCATCTGTTCCCCTTTGTTAGGGCTTTAAAGTCCTATTTCTCCTACTGATTCATGGCAGTTTTCCTTTCCCTCCCCTGAAAAATCTGTTGTGAAGGCTGGACTGCAGCATTATTCTTTCTTGCTGAGTATGTTAGGCTTTCCTAACTGAGGTGATCACGTCCTTCTGTCTTCCAGCCACAAGTCAAGCGAGCTCTTGCTCAAACTTTGGGCCACAGACTGTCAGGGCATAAAAGACTGCTTCAAACGTGACTTTGCATGCGTCTCCATTTCAGGGAAGTCCTCAGATGGCATAAAGCTGCCTCTACGACAGCTGCCCTTGGCTTCTCTGGTGCAGGAGACGAGAGGGCCGGAGAGGAGGTGTTGACCAGCAGTACCTCATTGCCCAGCAGATGCAAGGCTACCCTGAATTCCTCAGTCAGATACCAGATCAGAATGTGTCTGGCTGTTCCATGCCAAAGGGAATATAAATCTGTTTTTTATCAGATTTTTCTGCCTTCTTTTCAGACATTGCAATAACTGTAGTTCATCTAGGCCCGAGGACTGAGCTCGGCTGTCCTAAGATCCTTTGGTATTTTTTGGAAGTCCTTTAGCTATTGGCTGAAGCACTGTTAGACTGTGTCTGCTAAGCTACCTCATGCATTGTGGTAGTCTATAAATAGCGGTAGACCATACTTAGTAATGTACAAAGTGAGAAGGACTCAGTAACTCTAGGAGTTACCGCACTTTCTTGAGGGTTGGCAAGAAACCTGTTTCTAGCCCACAAAAGTTGTGGAGGTGCTAGAGCTGACAGTGTTCCAACCCTATTCCAAGAAAAACAAATAAGTGTGACTAATAGAAGGTGTTTTTCTCGTCTCTCTTTCAAAGTCCCACTTGATGATATTCAGCAAATTCTGTATATGCTTTAAATTAAAACCAGTGACTGAGTCTGACGGGTGTTTTGTGCTTGGAGCTAGTGATGGAAAGAACAAAGGTGGGTTAGTTAAACTAGCAGATCTGAGTTCTCTGCTCAGTTCACTTTGTGCTGCTTACTGAAACTGCTGGAGATTCCCATCAAACAATTCCCTGTGGAGCCACAGTGTTGCCTATTGTCTCAGCCCATAGCACGACCAACAGAAGATGGTGTGTATTGAGCAGTCAGGACTTTGATTATCCCCAAATGCTGGATGTTCTGGCTGGGACAACTGAGATGTGAGAGTGGTCCCTGCAGAAGGGCCAACAAACTGGATATTCATGATTTCGCCTCTCCCCACAAGCTTTCTCTGCAGTGCTCAGAAACTCAGCATAATGCAGAATTTGACCTTATAGTTTACATTTTGACTGTCATGTTGAATAACCACTAACATTATTCTTGAAGAATCTGATCTTTTTCTCCCCACCTACTCCCTTGTCTTTCTAACGTCGTTTTGCAGGGACTTCCTCAATTTAATTGAGATCTGTTGAAGTTTAACTCCTTTTGTTAGTCTTTTAATCTGCCTAGTGTCTTTGGGTGCTCTGGAGTTCTGCTGTGAAAAATAGTGAATATATTCTGTATTTACCTCCTGTGTCCCCTTAGCGATTTTGAAGGTTTCATTGCTGTGTCTCTCTTAGATGGCTCTTTTCTGCCCTGAAGAATGCTGGCCCCTGGAGTGTCTCCTCCTGTGGAAGCTGATTACCCTTCTTTGTTCCTTCTCAAATGTGTTGTACTCTTTTCCAGGTGGGGTAATCAGATCTGTACACAGTACTCCAGACATGGATGTATTGTGGGTTTAAGTCATAGTCACCCTTTCTATTTTTCCAGTAATTCTTAACGTTCAACTTGCTTTTCTGTTCACCTTTGATAGCTGAACTGACCCTTGCAAAGAATTAGGCACAATAACTCCAAGACGAGGTAATAGCTAATTTAGGGTTCTTTGCTATGTACCTCCAGTCAGCCTTAATTTTTCAGCTTTTTTTGTCTACATTATCTTGCATTTATTGACATTTTACTGCTCAGTCACCTAGTGCTGAACCAACCTTTGTCATTGGCTTTGGATGGGAGGGTCCATGTGTTTGTTCTCATCTGCAGACAGTTATTTTACTAGTTACTCCTGCTAAATTGACAGTGGTGGCAGTAGGTTGAATGCAAAAGGTCCTTGTGAGTACTGCTTACTCCTGCTAACTGGTGCTAAGTGTCACTGAGGTTACTACCATGAGGGTCTTATGTCCCAGGCGCAGTCACATCAGTTGAACTGTTTTACTGTAACAGCTATGTACTAGGCAGTGATGGCTCCTGCCTTTTCTCTTTTTTTTTTTTTTTTTTAACTGGGTGATGTTCATCATCAATTGGCTTTCCTGACTTCAGCTTTCTACCTGAGACCTTAGTTCTAGGATCTGCTCTAGAGTTCTTGCACATCAGTGACCAAATCATCAGGGAAATGAAACAGTAATTGCTCTTATTTCTTTTTTTTGGTTTGGGTCTAGCTGTGAGTGAAGCTGACCCTCCTCCGATTTGAATTCAGCAGAACTTTTACCAAGGTTCAGACCAGCAGAAGAGAGAAAATACTGGTTCAAGCTTGTTTTCAATTCAGTCTTGGTTCCCTGGTGGGGATAAACCCCATAACCCCCAAGTCCACCTTCAGCCATCTCCATTTGAGTGCCTGATGTGTCTGATGTTATTACTGCCTCTCCTCTCTCCCTGAAGCGCCAGCTTCTTTCTCTTTGCTCTGTCGCATTCAGTGGAATAATCAGTGAAAGAGGGCAGCAGAGATCCTTTTTAATAGCATATCTGCCTCAGCTATGAAGAAGGCGGCTGATAACTAGCGAGGTATTTGAGAGCAGCCCAGTGCTGCACTCTGTGGGGATGCGCGTGCTAGCCCAAGGGAGGAAGTATGTGGATGAAGTATGGTGCGGCACAACGCAGAGATGCTAGCATGTGCCCAAGAAGCCGTGTTAGTGCAAGGCTAGGCCTCCCTTAAACACCTGAGAAAGGGCAGAGTAATTAAGGAAAGGCCTCAGAATGGTATTGATGATGGAGATAATCAAGTGGAATGCACCCACAGGATCTGTGTGAAGTGTTCAGGTCTAAAATATGTGTGCATATTTTATACATGCATGATAACCCTGCACTTATAAAAACAATGGTCCGTGCCTTTTAGTGATGCTTTCCAACCCCAAAGGTTCCCTGAGTGTGAAGCTGAGAATGACCTAACGGAGAGCAAAGTGTGAGTCATGTTTGAGGGAAAGCAGGGAATCCCTCTCACCCCCAAGGGAGACTCCTTTACTTCAGTTTATTCTATCATTGAACACAGAATCCATTAAAAACCAGGCTGGAAGGTGCTGCTGCTGTGTGCGTGGAGCTAATGGCAATTGAGGAAGCGCAGCTGATTCCTGGGGCATATATTTGTCCTGATTCCTGGGGCATATATTTGTCCAGCCTGGTCTGAGGGGCACCCAGTGATGGAGGTTACATAGCTCCTCGGGGCGATCTGCTCCAGTGCTTCACTGTGTTTGCCGTAGTCCTTCTCTTAAGAGTCTTGAGCCTTGCTGCAATTTTCTTTCCATTACTGCTCAGTTGTATCCACAAGAACAAATGCTTTCCTTCCACTATGCCATAGCCTTTCACGTACTTTGACTGTTGCGTTTTTCTCAGTATGTCCTTTCTTCCTTAGACTAAACAATCTAGTTATTACAGTCTTTCCTGGGAGGTGGTGTCTTCTAGATTGGTAATTTTTGTTGCTCTTTGGGCTTCTTCCCACTAGCTTCATCTCCTTCTTGAAATATTGGGCTGTCAAATGATATATTCCTCCTCTTAGCAGCTGATGTATGTTGCTTTATAGATCCCATTGTCCATGTAACCTTAAGTGAAAACTTTCCCTCCTTTACTGGTGGTTTTACTTTTTCCCATTGGAAGTAAATCTGGAATTTCAGGGGAAGAATGGAATTTGTCACATTTAAGCTGTGTTGTTTAATTTACCATTTGGTTTGTTTCTCTGTCAGATCATGGTGACAGTGTGGCACTTTTTGTTAAAGCTGTGTCTTCCTGTCCAGAAATTCAGGTGAGAGTGGAAAGTGGCTCCCTAGAAAACTTCATCCACACCCTTGACTGAATTCCTCAGATGTTTTTTAGTTTAGGGATTTACTTCACCTCCGCTCCCCTCCTGTCCTCATGCAGTGCCAATACTTTATGAGCTATCTGGACTTTGAGGTACTCCCTGAAATTTCCTAGTTTTTCCTAAAAAGTATTTGAGCAATAAGACCCAACAGGCAGTGTACTTCTGAGCAATTATTGCACACACCACATAGCAGCAAAGGGCATCAGCCAAAGGGCTGTAAGCACCCAGCAAATGTCTGTGTGCCTGGGAAGGGCATAGACTGACTCCTGCAATGAAGAACAGCAACAGAGAGAAAGGAAAATGAGAGGATAGAGGCAACCTAGACAGGAAGATTTACAGAGTGTTGTAGAAATAAATATACTGCCAACAGCTCATCACATGTTCCATTTGTGCATTTACTGAACTCTGCAGAAATAGATGTGTTTAATCAAAGCAATGGAACTTTTTAAGATCAGCTAGCAAGCGAGCATCTGCCAGATTTGTTTGCTGGCCATAAAGTTACTTCTGTAGTGGGGTGGAAAATAATCCTTGATTCAAAGATTTATGACAGGGATGAATTTCTCAGTCAGATAGATACTATGCTACATTTTCACATGCATAACCCAAGGATTGTGTGCCTAAGGACAAAACCTCTAAACTTTGTTTCTGAAGCTGCATGGGTCATATAAATTACCTAGTTGGCATAGAGATGTTTTTTGTCCCAGAGCATCTTTTTCACAATAGTCCTGTTGCGTCTGTTCCCCCATAACCTGGTTAATCCAAAAGTGAGTATTTCTTTTTGAGGAACAGTGCTTTTAAAGGAGAGTGGCTGACTGTGGGCACATGAAAATATGATAATTCTTATGTTAACGTCTCTCACAGATTTGTAGATTCAGTAGCTTGGAAGCTTCTCAGTAGCAGCCCCGATGACCAAAGACCTAAATTCTGATTGCTGTGGACCCAGTGCTAAACTCTCAGTGACGAGAATAGGCTAAGGGCCAAAGGTCCTATGTGAATATCTGCAATTCCTGTTAACCTCAGCAGTGCTTAGCACACATTAAGATTACTTCTGGGACCCTCACTATCTTTTCAATTAAATTACTTACCTGTAATGGCTACCTATTAAATGTTAATGTCCTCTGCTCCTTTTTATTGGGTGTTGTTCACCATCTATTATCTTTCTCCCATTTTCAGCTTTCTGCCTCTGTATTTTCATGCTTAAAGACAAACTCAGCAGCAACAGTCAGAATCTGGACAGAAATACAAACAGAATAAAAACAGCTGTAGTCCTTCAGAACAAGGGTTCAACAAATGTGGTATCCCATTCCCAACAGTAGCTATAAATGGATGCTTAGAGAAGATTGTGAATGATACTTCCTCTCCAGTAATCTCCCAGCCTCCTAGTACTTTCAAACCAACAGATTTCCTAAACCTTGTGTGGTATGTCTAGTTATTAACCCCTAGCAGATCTGTCTTCCAGGTACTTGTCTAGTTTTTACCTTGAACCCCTGTAAATATTTTGTATTCACAGCAAACAAGGAGTTCTGCAGATGACTTTTCATGCAATGGCTGATAGACCTCAGTTGGTTAGTTGGTTGGGGGGGGGGGGTGTGTGTGAAATTTATCTTTCTGACTGGAGCAAATGGCAGATGATCAATCCTTGTATCAACAGAGGTAGCTGCTGTTGCAAAGGAGGTAGTTTTATCCCCCAGGTTTCATTCATCCACCTGTGGTTGCACACCATGCAACGGAGTTCTGGAATTAGCGCAGTCTTTATCATGCTTTTCCTTAAGTGTTCACAGGGGTTGTTGTTGCCCAGCTCTCCGGTGTAGAAGATGAATATTTTTTCTGCTGTATTCCTACTTTCTGCTGGTGTAGACAAATGGATCACAGACAGTTAGCTCTTGAGTTGATATAAATCGGCATAGCCTTATTGGTTTCAGAAAAACAGTGCCAGGTAGGTCAGCCAAATCTTTTGATGTGTATGGGTACTGCATAGTTTTCTACTCATAAAAGTAGCTGAGTTTATGCCTAGCTTTAAGCATCTTCCCTCCACAATACAACATTCCTTCTCCTATGTTTCAGTATATGCAGTAGTCAAAATGTTTACACGTGTATTATTATTATAATCCCTAGTGAACTATTCTCCCCCGCTGGAGCTCAGATGTACAAGATAAAGTTAATTGGGCTCTCTTTCAACAGGAGAATTTAGAACTTCTTCAGGCTTCTCAGGTAAAGGAATGTGTCTTGGACTGTTGTTATCTCTCACTTCTCCCTTGAGCTATGCAATGTCAAATACTGTAAACTAGTAAACATTATTCTAACACTGGTAACACTTGTATAAACTCTGGTGTCTTTCCCTTTTAATGCCTCCCATTTCCTTGTGTCCATTTAAATTCTTCTTCCCAGCATGGTGCACAAAGGTCTGATACGGATCATGTAACATTCCCAATACAATGAACGCTTTCTTTCTGTCTTTACTGGACTCTGGACCTCTTCTGCTTTACTTCTGTTTGGTGCTAAAACCCAGGCTTGCTTGCCAGTGATTTATTGGCTATTCATGGTTTCCAGTGATTTACATTTTTCAACTTACCTTGAAGGCATTCATGTTGCTTCAGAAGGATACAGCAGATGGCTTTTATGTAAAATATTTTCTTTCCAGTGATTTGACTTGAATTCAACAATTATTCTCACCTTCTTTACATGAGTTAAAAGTAGTACTAGCAGGATTTGGGCGTGAGAAAAAATAGAAGGAAAGTTTCTGTTTAGAAGCATATTAAAAATGTAGTGTTTTGTTTTTAGTTTGTTCTAGGAAGAGGGTAAGAAATCTTGATTTACCTGGGCCTGATGAATCCATTGGCAGTATACAGCAAAGTACAGTCACCAGTCTTTGCCTGATTGCTCATCCTCTTGGAAGATACTCTTTCCTTTCCACAAGAGGTCTAGGAAACAAGGGAGAACCCACTCTTCCCTCTCATGCATAAGCTTTAATGAGAGATCACCCTCTCTTTTTAGGAGTTTTTTGGGGAATATTTATGAAGAGCTTGTTTCCTTTGGTTAAAAATCCAGACCTGCCTATTCCTTAATCTCTCTCTCTCTCTCTCTCTTTCTCTGTCCATGTCCATGTCCAGCTCTAGTTTGATGAAGATCATCTTTTAGCCTTTGGTTCAGGGAACCTCAGTATATTTGTTTTAAGGGATTCCCTGGCAGCCTGTAAATCTCTTCATAAATTTACCCATAATAATGGGGGTCTCTCCATGCCTGAGGTGGTCAATTGCCAGAAGGAAGATACCCACCTCAAAAAGTACCAGCTTCTTAGGAAGATAAATTAGAGCTTCATGCTGTCACAATTAAAATCATTTCAGTTTTCCAGCTAGCTGGGTGTCTGCAGGGCACACCTACCCTTCATCTGGAAGGTCCATCTGACCCTTTATTTGCATATGCGGAGCAAGTAATGTGTGCTGCAGGATATGGGCCTTAGGCTACATTTCTGTTTCCCCTCTGCTGAGGTGTGCCTTGCCTATGGGCACTAGGAGAATGATTTATACATTCAGTGAGAGAATAAGAGACCAAAATGGCAGCAACGGCATAAGATTTCAACCGTCCTGAGCTACTGGCAGCCTCACAGGCCTGGCAGTCCTCCCAGGCCTTCTGCCATTGTGTCAGAAATCTCCCAAACGTGTATTGTGGGACAACTAACACCCTAACTAAGACTGTAAGGTCAAGGCAGCTGCTAGTGGTTCTGATCCTGCAGTCCCAAGTGGTTCACCCTCCTGTTTCCTATTTTCATGCTGGTAGACTTCTATAGATGCTGAGGAGAGAGGAAGAGGGGAAAAAGAAGAAGGAGAGAAGGTTGGAGTAGCACCATGGAGTAGTGCTGTTCAACAGTGGTGTTTGTTTTCATTATGGATCCCACAAGACTGAAACTGAAGACAGGTGAAAGCAATTGCTGTTATTCCTGTATTAAAGGCTGAAGATTGGAATTGTTCTCTTCACACATCAGGTTCTCCTTTAATGTGTGATTAGTGGTAATCTGACTACACAAAACAGGAAGAAACTGTTGCAATATCATGTGTTACCAGTGGTAACATTCTGGAATTGATTTTGTTGCCTTTGGCGATTTGATTTCCTAAATATCTGGCATTTTGTAAGGCAAGTGTGAAACGACTTCAAAAAGCAAAATCTTGAATATTTTTCCATGTTCTCATGGCTTTTTTCTTCTGGACTTTTCCCGCGCATCCTTGTTACCTGAAACGTCCTGTCTGCAAATAAAGACAGGAGAAGTGAACAGCTGGACCTGCTCATTCCCTTCAGGCTTCTTTCCACAGCTCCATCTCTAATCTGGAAGCTGTCACCTTTCTATCATGGTTATCAGGCAGAGAGTTTACTCTGTCCTGAACTGATGGTGATTGTGCTGGTTGTATCTCATTGGTAAGTGTGGCAGTTTACAGGCAGTATAATTTGGAGACCTTGCCCAGTCATAATTCCTTCTCTCTTCCCCCTCTGGAGTAGGAGAGAACGTTTTCCAGCCTTAACATAGCCAGTAAGCCTGCTCCTGTTGCTCATTCACTTTTCTAGCTAGTGAGTGTATTTGAATTAAGGCTCACCTTTCTTTTTCCAGCTGCCTACTGCTCATCTCTTCTAGAGCAGGGTGCGCTCCTTCTCCAAAGGGCTCCCTCATGAGGGTGCCCCAGGGTGCCTTCTCCCTCTGCAGTGGCCCGCAGGACAGACTAGAAGGCCCGCTAGACTGAAGGATTTTGATGAAGTCATTTGAAGAGCCCAGGCCATACAGCACAAAACTGGAGGCAGCTAATTAGTGACTTGGATGCAGTTTCCAAATATTCCCTTTCAATGGCAAATAATTATTTCCAAGTGATCCCGTTCATCCCAAGAACGGCCAGCCAGAAAGTCCAGGTAAGATCCATCACTTTTTCTCCTGCCCTTCCCTTCTCCTTGTTAAGGCTGCAGCCCACCAAAGTTGTGCATTACTACTGAAACAAAACCACATGAGAACTTAATTCTTACACTGTGACTGTCCACCAACTGCAGTGGTGGACACTTTCTCCATGCTCATGTCTCAAGGAAATGGAAAGATCTCTTAGGGTATAATGTCAATTTATTTTATTTTGCTCTAACATCCTCTGGCCTGAAGTGAATATCTAAAATCCATCAGACAGTATCACTTGTAATATTTTTGAATAAAGCTGTTGAACTTAAGCTCCTGTAAAACCTGCATAGCAGTTTGTCTTTCTTTTAATATCATTGTTGCATGCTAGCGTTTTAATTGTAATATTCTTTCTTGCAAGGCTTTTAAGGATTACTTCTTGAAAGGTGTTGGAAAGGTGAAAATGATAATTAAATCTTATCTCAAGTGTTATTTTATGGTTACATAGTACTATTCACCAGAACTGTGGTTTTGAAACTGTGGGCTGTGAGCAGATCTCTGGGGTATAACTGAGGAGAAAGCGCTAAAACACGACTCCTAAACTCAGTTATTTTTATGTCTCTATTGGAATGAATTTCCAGTTTTTGAAACTTCTTTGATCCTTTCACTACTGTCATTAAGTACTAATATTAAAAGAAATATTCCTATCTTTAAATATTGCTGTTTGTCACAAATTGTCAAAAGTTAGAAAGTTGAAAGGTTTCTGTGTGAATTCCCTGAACCAGAACATAGCTGTGTGCACAAACATGTGCTCACAAAGGCAACCCAAACATCCCATGGAGTGACTTCAGTCCAGAGCATCTCGACTTCTTTCTTACTGTTACAGTTAGAATTATTTTATTTTTGAGACAAGATTATTCTAAACTGTCCAAAAAGAGAAATAGTAATCCAGTTTTGTGGTTATTGAAACTATTTGCAAGTCTTGATGAAATTCAGACAGTACAGTGGCCTGAAAAAAAGGACAAAATTTCTGAGAAGTTTAAAGGAAATGCTTTAATAGTTATCTCAGTCAAACCTTTTTCTTTGATTTTAACATTTTTTTTGTTCATAAATTGTGTATTTTTTTAAAAAATACTTTGGAAAAAAACCCACAACATGTTTGTTCTACCCAAAAAAGATTTTCTCATTTGTGGATTTTTGCTAAGAAAAGGAAATCTGGTTTTTGGTCATCCTCGACCTATATATTTTAAAAACTCACTTTCACATTCGTGTAGCTGTAGGTAAATCTGCAGGGTTACATCAGGGTGAGAGTTGAACGCTTACTGGCTTGGGCCAAACGTCCACATAAGCGCAACCCCAGGTATCATCCCTCTGGGAGCAGGGTGGGAATGTGCATTTTGAAACAATTCTGGTTGTACTTTTAAAAGGGTGTAGTATATGTACCTGCCTGTGAGCTCAGCCTGATCCATTCCCAGGTGGAAGCATATCTGAAGAGGCATGAAAAGAGGAATTATACCGTCCCCATGCATGCACAGAGAAGAGGTAACCTGAATGTTTCTGCTAATCATCTGCTAACCCTGCATAATGTTACATTTACATCTAATGCTCATGTAGAATCTCATTTCTTTTATTATAATTCTTTTTCCTTTTATCCTTTTTATTTTAGACACTTACATGATCATACTTACTGGCAAAGTGCTTTACACACCTAGTTTTTTTATTATTTCTTCCTTGAAAGAGATTTTTTAAAATTTTGTATGGCTAACTCCTATCTTTTAAAACTTCCTGATGAAATATAGATCTATACAGGGGTTGGTTTTGTAGGTTTTGGACCATATTTCTTTCTTTCTCTTTCAACCTTTGCAACCTCATAATTGCATGACTTCTCCCTGACATTAACGGGAGTTATGCATTCATATGGAGAAAAGAGCACATTCCCACCCTCTTGCTTTAAAACGTATCCAGTAGATAATAGGAAAGGCTTTCTAGTTCTAATGATTTTTTTTTCCTAATATTTGTTTTAAAAAGTGTTCCTCTGCAGGGGGTTGATCCAAAGCCCATTGAAGTCAGTGGGAATTTTTCCGCAGAATTCAATGAACTTTGGATCTGGTCCTTAGATAGCTCCGGGAGGCAGCCCTCTCATTTTTTGCAGCTGTCCTTGGGGGCGTTGGAGGAGAGCTGCTGCACTGTCAGGTCCGTACAGTGCAGACCATGCCGTGGATGATAAAGCAGAACTCCTGCAAAATTTCAGCTGCAAGGGGGTGGCAGGGTTCCCGCCTCATAATCAATAGCACAATATGGCACTATAGCAAGGAATTGGCTTTTTAACAAACACATTTAAAGCAACAAAGGAGACCGGATGATTTTCATTTAAAGGGCAAGCTCCCCTTTATTGTTGGGATTCGAGGCAGATTAGCCCTGGTGTGTCCCAGAACTGTGTGCTGAGCACATTAATGACACTTTCTGTTTTCTTTGCAAAAAAAACCCCCAAAAACCAAACAAACCAAAAAGAAAAAAAAAACAGCACGGGGAGTACCTGCCTTTTTAAATGCAGCAATTGGGTGACATATTTTTATAAGTTTGCTTTGCAAACCACAAAGGTGTGCTGCTCAGTGGCTTGCAAGTGAGAAGTGAATTGAGGAAGGTGATATTCCTATTTGGGAATTTGGTTTCTTCCTGTTCTGCATTTTGCTGCCTTTTTCACAGCATCCAATGGCATAGAAGTCTTGTCACTCAGGTTGCTGTACGTGTCTATACCATTGCTTAAACGTTAAATACTTTCTTAAGTTTCTTATGAAGATAGATTTATAAGGACAGGCAGTCCATATGTACGCTTACAGGGTTTTAAGATAATTTACCTAATGCAACTTTGACATGTTCCTGTCAAGGCAAAGCTCTGTGAAAACTTGGATGGAGTGACTGGCTGCAGGGTTTTACCTGCTGCACGTAGCCAGAGCTCGGCGTGTGCAAGGAGTTGCATGGATCTTGCCTTCCTCTTGACTTTCTTCATGATGAAATTTCATCTCTCTTTCCAAGGCTTTACGTGTCAGTAAGATAGGAGTTGAAGGACAGAGGTTGAATGTTTTTATGTTTGTAAGTAGGCTTGTTTCTCAAACAAAACCATTATTTTGAAAGACTAGTGATTCACTTTAAAGAAATCAGTAATACCTGTGCATTACTAACTTGTGTGTTTGTACTAAAGAAATCTCTTGTAAATTAAAACATGTTTTATTTTGACTGTTAGCCCTTGAAGTTTATTTAGTTTTGATTGAGCAACCGTAGGTGCCTAACTCTTGTAATTTTGTTCTCATCTGATAGAAAGATTGTTCAGATTATCGTATTTTTGTAATGTTCTTATTTGTCACAGTGACACTATATACAATGGATTTGTTTGTATTGGTTTTGTGTTTTTACCTCTTAGGTTACCCAGCTCTCCATAACACATGTCAAATTCAAAATATTTCTCCTCCTCTTCCTGCCCCTCTTTATCTGGCTTGGGTAGAAATTGAATCAATCTGGTTAATGGATGGGGCAGGTAGGAGAAGGGAACATGTGAAGCTTCTAATGACTTGAATCTCTTTTCACATGGAATTGGCAAAAATGAAACCAATTCCCGAGTGTGAAGCAAAGAAAGCAGCCTTCTTGGAACTAGAGAAGGGGCCTGTGAGGTTCTGGGAGGGTGGGCAGCAGGCTGCCTTGTCCCAGGGCTCCACAAGTGTTCGGGTGAGGTGGTCCCAGGTGGTCAAGTACATGAGGAAGTTCTTTGGATGGAGTGTAGTGTTGTTGCAGCTCACCCTTTACTTACTAGAGATGGGTTCGATACTCAGTTTAGGGGAGTTCGGATAGACAGACATGGGTTGTCTGCTGAGTCCTGAGTTGAAGTTTACCTGGGAAGCTGCACCGCATAGTGCTTCTGGCTGCTGCATGCTCTAGGTCCCGGTGATGATGACAGTGATGATGTGCCCTTGCAAAAGTCAAGCAGGGAGGTGTTGGTCAGTGTAGCAGACAAAGCCTGTGTTGCTGTGGATAAGCCATTCCTCTGAAGAAGGGAGGATGGGGTGCTACGGTATTTCTGAAGGTCTTGTGCTCCATGCACACCTCTGCATTGCAGCTGAGAGTGTATGTTTGTTGCGCTTACTTGGTTTATTGGTGATGTTGTTTGGTTTTAACATGTATAGTGCCAGTATGACCAACTTGTGTGGCATACTATATTAATACACTGTATGCATACATGTGTGTATAGTCATATAGCTAACATATAGAAATATGTATACATATAGTATGTTTCTGATTAACCTGTTCCTTAATTTGTTTCTTTATCATACATAGGCCCTGTGTTCTCCTGTGTGCTTGGCTTGAATGAGCACTGTTTACCATGCTTTTATTTCCAATAGATGAGTCAGACCTTCTTTTTCTCCATCTCTGTGAACTCTGAAGGATCCAGCGGGTTTTGATTTTGTTTAAGTGAATTTAGGGATCTGGTCAGTATTGCCTGAAGCATGATACATATTTATTTGCATCTATACGTACATTTAAATCTCACTCCTAAGACCTTTGTTTTCCTCTGTTGAAGATGTAAATGCTTTCTCTTTTTTCATCAATAGCTGTACAAAAGAAGGAAATTTATATTTAATGAGGGCCTGTCTCCTGGTGTTTACAAATTCCTCTGCGACGAGCCTACAGCACCAGCACATGGAGACATTTATACTCTAATAGGATTTACCTTTACAAATATCTGAAAACCTTTTAAAGCAGAGATTAAATTGTTTAGCTCAATATTTAATCTGTTACTTCCTCTTTAAAGATGCCCAGTGGAATTTGTCATACACTGAGCTGATAACACGTAATATTGATCAGTCATAAACATAAAACAGAGAAATCTCAGGAAGTCTTCTGCAATCCTTTTCTTTTTAATTAAATTTTGATCTGAACTGCTTTTGATTAATTTTCTTATTTGTAAGTATGTGAATTCTGGGGGCCAGCAAGTTTCTTAAGTTGCCTGGCATTGGTCTCTGGTGAGCGGCTTAGCTCAGGAACAGTATGATTGCATTTTTATGGTTTTCAGATATTTAATAGCTTCTTCCTGTCATTTTCTGAATGAGTGAATAAGGTTTAGCCCTCTGGGAGCCAGCGCAGCATCGGAGAGTGGAGAAAATGACTCGGATCTGTGTACTTGACTGATTGCCTTAGTCTTAATTGTTCTCTTAATTAGCTGCAGTAGCAACTGCATCTGGGGAGAGATCACGGTATTGGTAAACAGCTCCACCTTGGAGCTCTGTGTAATGCCTTTTGGAAACATGACAATGAGCTCTGTATCTCCACTGGGACAGCAACCTGCCAAATCTTCAGCCCCTGAAGTCTTTGGTCTCCTCGTGTGATCTGTCACTCTCATCTGTGAGATGCAGGCCCCCAACTGTTTGTTCTTAAACAAATTAAGCTTTAATATGCCAAAAGCCAGCTGTATTGAGCAGAGTGAGGGAAGGGGAAAACAAAAGAGTGCTGGTGGCGGGTTGTTTGGAAAACTTGAGGGTGTTTCCCAGGTTAAAAGTGCAAGAGAGATGTACTTTGGTGAGTCAAAGGGGGCTTGAAAGGTTTTACAGTGGGAAGCCCAAGCAAAGCAAGGTCAGAGACAGAGTCACATGTCAGAGCCCAGAATAGCTCAGAGCCACCTTCTTGCCATGGGTGCCAGCTTGAGTCATCAGCGCAAGCTGCCGGTGCAAGCCACCTACGGCTGCCAGGGGACTTCTTGACTGTCATGTCAGTTGAATGCAAAAATACTGTGTGGCAGTTGAATTAACCGCCAGTCCAGCCTCGTTTCCCATCCACCAAGTGACCCTCTCTGAACAAAACTCTTGGACTCGTGATGAGGGATGCTCATTTGAGGCTGTGCTTGCTCGTACTGCTTAGGGAGAGACCTGGTCCTTTGTTTAGTGTTGTTCCCAGCTTTGAAGTTTTGGGGAGGGCTGGAATAGGTGGAATCTGGACCAAACCACCTCTTTGATTTGATGTTGCAGGAAAACAAAACAGCTGAGCAGATTTTTTGAACTGTTGCACTGACCCCACCTTTGCTGTTTTCTTTTTCAAATGGGTAGAGGTAAACAAATGGGCCAAGCTTAGCATTCCTATCAAAACCACTCGTGCTTTAGTTCCTTTCTGATTGTTAATTAGAGGGGTATCTGCAGCTTTGCCTCTACCCTGACCCGAAGAATTGCATGATTTAGTCTCTATTTCATCTTTGCAATTTAGTTTTGCTATAGTACAGACAGAACAAAATTAGACATGGTGGCATGTCACTAAAACTGATGTTTTTTGAGATTGTCTACTATGCTTTAGGAGCTTTCATTGCTTAACGCCTAGCCCAAGATAAAGCCATCCATTTACATAGTGAGATTGGACGCAGGTGCTTCATTCATCACGCAGCCCAGACTGTGAGTGCCTGTTTGAGTGTCCATGACATTCAGTGCAACACTGCACCAACAGCCGAAAATGTGAATTTCTGAGTTTGACTGAGGCAGATATGGTTCAGAGGACAGACCAAGGCAAAAATGTTTGGTTATTTTTAATTAATTACACTGCCTTTCCTTCTCCCCCCCGCCCTGTGAATGAACCTATTGTAATGTTACAATATTCCATTTCAATTAATAACTTGTTACTTTTTATGTGCTTATAAGAAAAGAAAAGAAGAAAATTGATAGATTGTTTGCTTTTTTGATGCCAAAAATAAGTGCAGGATTATGAGAAAGCAGGAAAAGATTTGTTGCTATGTCTCTCCTGACTTTCACAAGACTTATTTGTAGACTAGTGGCTGAGTATCTCTGCCTTAAGTGCTGTCAATGCCGAAAATCGTGTGTTTTCTGCTTATCACAGGGGTTTAGTTGATAACACTGACTGTCATTGTTAGTCTATTATAATTGGAAACTGCTTATTCATAAAGCTAACTATATAAACCAAGTGAAGTTTAGAGTAATCTCGTCCCTATTTAACAAGAGTCTGTGGGGGTTCTTTTGCATTGCAGCTATGCTGGATTTCCCAGCACTTCTCCTGCAGGAATATATTAGACATCCTTCCTCCCTAAGGTTTTCAGTGCTAAAGTACCCTCCGTAGCCAGGCCTGAATCCCATTTGCTCTAAAACTTCTATTGAACTCCTTGTTGAACTCTTCGCTGTGGAAAGAAGACAGGTTCAGACTAATAACGATCAGATAATGTGCACAGGATAAAAAAGGCCATTTAGTCAGGTTTGTAGTAGTTAATTCTGAAATTAGTAGCAATGGTTAAACTGCATTTTATTATATTAAGGGAAATAAAATTCTGTAGGGAACGGGTGTGTGCTGGAATCTGGTATCAGCAGTGGTTAAAGTTTTATGGCAAATTAGTCCATCCAATGAAACAACCAGAAATTAAATCTGGATAGAAAAAAAGCTATTTAGCATTTTAAGCCTAGTTTACTGCTTTTGAATTCCCATGGAAAACTGAAAGGGTAAATAAAAAAAAATTATCAGGTGAAGAAATGTAATGCCTTCAGTGTGAGCATTGCAAGTATTCTTTTGGCTGTTCTGTGAACAACATAAGCATGAAAACCGTTAGCAGCTACAACAGAAAGTTGTAACCTAAGAGGACACTGAACGGAGTGCTCCAGGATTTAGAGGAAGGTGGCTCTGTGCCTGCGGTGTCCTGGCTTCTGCTCAGCCTGTCTGACAAAATTTCTGACAGATGTGGAGGGGTCCTGGTAGGCCCTTGAAGAATAAATGAAATGTATTCTGCATGCAGGACTGTGACATTCAGACTGGTTAGAGAGGACATGTAGAATAATAGAGGTGCATAAAGTGTTTGGGGGGAGTCCGGTGGGGGGGAATATAAGCACTTGGGTGCTCTGAGTTAACCTTCCTAACGACACAGGTGACAAAGATTTAAGGAGGGCAATAGCAAATGCGTGTTTGCATGCAGGGCCCGACTGAGGCCGTGCGGCTCCCAGGCAGTGCCGGGTCCCAGGAGCCTGCCTAGCTGCGGAGAGCACCCGTGGGTAACGGGCTGCGGCCGGCACCAGCGATTCGTAGCAATAGATCATTTTTGCCTGTGCTGCTACATGAAGAAAGTGACGCTGAGATGTTTGATGTGGAACTCATGGGTGTTTGCAAGGCCTTTAATCAACGCACGAGGTATTTTTGTATATGTTTAAAAATATGCTGTACATTTCCCCAATTTAGATCTCAGAAATAACATGTACTCCCTCTTGGAAGACACTTATGTAAGCTCATTCTCACACGACGACAAATGAATATATTCATACTCTACAATTTAAGCCAAGACATCACCTTAAGAGTCAGTGAGCTGACTTCTGACTACAGTTGCACTAGTGTAAATCCAGAGTACCTCCACTGATTCAGGAAAATTCATCATGCTGAGGAAACCTGTAGCGAGACCATAATATGATCTAATATAAATATTACTTTTAAAAGCCTTACTTAAAACTCATGGGTGACTGACTAATATATTCTAAGGGCAAAATATAATTAACAGCAATATAGCTAACTTTACTTTCTAGTTTTTGTTACCAGACTGTATTTATAATTTCCTTTGCAATTTGCCCTGTAATATTTTTAAGCTAATTTGGATAAATAAGGCTTTAAATATCATTTGTATAGTTGGGTGCAGAAAGCTGTAGTGGGAAGTAGACTTCTGTGCTTGTTGGACTAGACATAGTTGATCAGTGTAATGCAATGGAGAACAGTCACTCGTGTACTGGAAGTGGAGGGTGGTTTGTGCAGGAACTGTATTGCTAGCCTCAAGTGCTCATAAATCTAGAAAATAATCAGATTTTTTTTTTAATTAAAGTGAAATTAAGAAATAAAGTATACTGGAGACTTCTCATGGTTTGCTACCTGACCAAGAAGTTTTAGGATTTCCATGAGTCGTAATTCTAAGCTTCTCTCTCCTGTTGATTTGTATTTTTAAGGAAAATTTGGGCTATGAGAACTGGCCCTGGGGGATGTGAGGGGAGTGAGCGCAGGCTCCAGGGCAGCTGGCTGCTGGGATGGCGTACGGCGGCCTCCTGTCCTGCGGGAGCACCGGAGAGGGCGAAGGATGGCACAGGTGGGCTTTCCTTTCCTTCCCTTCCTCCTGCTTTCCCCAGGGCATTGCAATAGAAATGGGCTTTGCCAGCTGATGCAGGACTTCAGGAGAGGGGCACAGTGCTGGTTTTGCTCTTAAATGGAATTGTTTTGCCCAGCTTAATTTTTTTTATTCGTATGTTATTTATTTAAATGTTAACGTATTAAATGTTAATAGGATTTGGTGTTGTATGTCTGAACGGCGTGACCCATCTAGTTGACACTGTAGGCTTATGCTCTGTTTTGTACACAGCTGAGCATGTTGTTGTTGTTCAATAAATAAATTATAATCAACATCATTAAAGTCCTCCCTCTGATTGCTAAAATAATATGAAAATAGAAAGGAAATTACTTTGTGCACTGGTTCCTATGTCTTGCTGGTGTCAGGAATGTCAGTTATTGGTAGCTGACTGCCTTCAGCACTTCTGAAAATGCCAGTCTTCATTAGAAGTTTTGCAATATATACCTATGGGAAAAACACAGCTCATGACTACAGCCTTTCCTGTGGCTGGTCTGAGCAGGGCAGATGTACTTTCCTCTCTCCTGCAACAGCTAGTGAATGGACAAATGCTTTTTGGGCAAATGCTGTATATTGGAAAGCATGATTTCCATATAAATGGTATTGACTTCACATTCTGCTTTGGAGATTAAGGAGAAAGTGGGGGGGGGAAAAAGCAGAGAGGATGTGGTGATGCCAAAAACAAAGGAAGAGAAAAGGGGAGGCTAAAAATAAAAAGTGTAAAGGAAGACAGAGAGGATGAGGAGCAGAAAATTAGGAGAAGAAAAAAAATGGCGGTGGCAAAAATACGCATCCAAATTTCTGTGTCAATTTAATTTTCGGAGAGCTCTATTCTCAGTAATATTTATTGAATGAACTTCACTATAACTGGAAAAAAAGTGTTAAATTGTACCAGCCTAGTATAACGTTGGCAGGGGGGTCTAGCTACTGGATTTGCATAATAAGAAAATACTGTCTTCAAATATATAGTCTATAAATTTTAAGCAGAGTTGAGGAGTGTGGTGACTCAACGTATACTTCTACCATTTCACTGAGTGGCTGCAATATCTGCCTACTCCTGCTCAGAACTTCTGAGTGTCCCATCCTCCTCCTGCATCATTTTAATTTGAGTGGACACTCTCGGTTCGATATATTCTACTGGCTTTTGGGGCTGTTCAAAACTGCACCGAGTTTCTGGGAGGATGCTCATCAGAAAGTATTCTTTAGGATAGGAAAAGAAAAATGTTCCTTTATACCAGAAGTTTGGAGGAGTTTTGCTCCCCTGCTTGTTTGTAAAGAGTTATCTTGCCAAGTGAGAAATGGCCGTATTGGGAAAGAGCCACACTGAGTACACCAATTGGTTTAAAAAAAATGTTTTTTTGCACACAACCCTTGATTACCAGGAATGCCCGTTGTAGTCTGAGCAGAGACACAGTTGTGCTTGGCCTGCCCATGCTTTGGAAGCAGCAGGGTCCTGTTTGCGGGCTGCTGGCTCCTCAGTGTGAGTTTGGGGTTAGTTCAGGGATCCCCGCGCTCCATAGTCAGCAGAATCACACATGTGCTTTCACCGTTGCGTGCTCGATGTATGTTCTGTATTTGGAGCCTTTGTTTTCCTTTTTCTGTGGATTATTCCTCTGGGTTATTACCCAGCATCCTGAGGCTTCGCTGTAGTTTAAAGTGGTATTTCTAAACCCACTTTCCTGTGTAGCTATCAGAAATGCTAGCTGCAAAAACAGAAGGTGTAAGATTATCAGAGGGGGAAAAAAAGCTTTTTTGCTGGTGTTTGTGACCCTGTTTCGTAAACCTGCTGCCCTTTCCTAGAAATCCGAGTCCCTTACACCCACTGCCAAGCTTACTGCTTGCTATCCATTTTAAGCCCTAATCAGCCTACTGCCCACGGGCCAGATGGTAAAAACCATGTTTATTTTCCAGCCCACACAAGTTTTCTTCATTACAGACCTGGGGAACTGTGGCAAAATGAGAACAAACAAGCTCACATAGAAAGTCTTGGAGGGGAGGAGGTAATCAAACCCCGGTAAGGCAAGCCCCCAAATCCTCACCCTTCCTCGAACCTCTCTGCACAGGGCACTGCAGTGTCAAAATAGATTAATTTAATTCTCAGCTGAGCTGAGCCAGCACCTCCCTTTGAGATTTCAGGAGTCACGTCATCTTCTTTGGGCCTCAGTTCCACCTTTATCTAAGGAGATAGAGCCCTTCTCCCTCGCCGGGAGGATCCAAGGTGGAAAGTCTGCCTGGGGTTGGGAAGGGTCTACCTAGGGGTGGAAGGTCAACCCTAGGGCGGCCTTGGGTTGCAGGATTTGGGATGAGAGGGGAACCTCTAATGCTGATAGTGTGCTTCTAATCTTCAAAGTGGCCTCAGAAAGTGATAGTCTCAGTGAATTCCTGTTGATCAGAGTGGAGAGGAAAGAGGTTGTAGCGCACACTAAGCAAAACAACAACAACTTTCTTATCCCTGCTTTGAAAGAGAATAAAAAGCTGGTTTTTCTCCCAACCCTGTGGTGCTTTTATTTCCCATGAGTAAGTATTGTAAATGTACAAAGTTATAGTCAGATTTTCTGAGGCAACTGGATAATTGTAGTTATCTGAAATCCATCTTGCATAACACTTTGCTTCTAAAGTACCCCAAATTTCACTTTATGGTAGAACAATTTAGATTAGATTATGGTTTAAATGACCTCAATCTCTTTCTGTCCTGTGCTTGACAAGTTCTAATAAAACTATAGTTACTGATTCATTTTAATTTACACTGTGGCAATAAAATTAGGCAGAGTGTAATCTTCATAGTGATTAACCAAAAGAGAAACCTAAAATGGAAGATCCAGATCTGAGTGAATAGTTGATTCACAATGAATAATTTATTTAATAAATTGTTTGCACAGATTGCAGAAATGTCTGATTTATTTGCTATATGAAGTTACCCACAAAGTTCTTCAATTAATAATGCATTGTTTGAAGATTGTTCATAAATACTTGGTTTTTAGGCATTTGCGATCTGCAGTTCATGTTTTGTCTTTGTTAGTTTTGTTAGCCTGTTCCCTGATCGGACAATCAATTATACCAACCAATAAAACGTAACTTGTGAATATTCCAATTCTGTCTTCAGATGGAAATAGATGTGATAACATTTTTTTACTTAAAATTTAATGCTTTCAACAGTTGAAAACTTGTGCTATCCATGTATGAAGAACAAAGTTTGCGTGTATGAGTAGGCATTAAAAGCAAGTTTCCATTTGTGTATTTCACTGAGGATGGATAAATACCAAAAAGTCAATCAAATCAAACCGCAAAACGACAGTAAAGGCAGCCAAAAAAATTTGCTTTCCAGCATTTAAATGAATATTCATGGGCAGGTTCCCCCCACGTGCTGTTGTCCATTCGACTCTGCAAGAATTGTACTTAATCAGCATTAAAAGTCCTTATTTGTCATTAATTCACAGGACGATATCGAAGGTGACTGAGATTTCTCTCAACACTCAGAACTGAAGATATGCTTGGTAACACTGAGAATTTTTGGTTTTGTCATGACCCTTACATGTCTGGAGATGAAAATTTGGCATCCTTGAAGATAATAGCAATCATCAGGCTCTTTTGTTTTCTTTTAGGTTTAAGTTTAAGAATAATGACTGATTATTAAGGTAGTGTGATAATTACATTTACATAACTTCCTGAGCAGCCAAGATCCTGAAAATCTGAAGTATTTTACTCAAATTCTGATTAATACAAAAAATGTAATGAATGCTCGCTGCCAGTAGCTGGCAAAACTGTGTCATTCTGAGCTTTTGGGGAGCGACTGCCTCAGTCCCTCTGTGACAGACCAAAATTCCTGGGTCTTTATGAGCCCTCTCCAAACCAGATCTCAGTTCTAGTGGCTTTGATCAGAAACCAGAATATTTTTCTGAGACCTTGGTAACAAGGGAAGGTATTAAAAACTGCCCAGGGTGTTTGGAAAGACGTGGATGAATGCTTAGAAGACTTATCACAATGGTTCTGATTAGCATCCTCTTAAACTGCAAGGAAAGGTGTAGCATCTTTTTTATACCCAAATTTAAATCCCTGCTTGAATGCTATTAATTTTAGATGAGTTGGACTTAATGTACTGCTGTCCCTCTTCTGTTTCTTTTGTCAGGAACAGATTTAATTGGACCTAATAATTGCATAAGTGAATGTCAAGATTGAGCCAGGTGCCATCAAGGACTGAAGGTGTGTTTGGGATAGAAGGGCCCAGAGTCATCTTGATGCAAATGTTCCTGCAATTCTGATCATTCCTTTCTTTCCTGCTGACTCTCCCTTGTGTTATCTTTGGAAGGGAATTAATAATGTTGAAAGGCTTTTAAAAATATATATATTATTTTAGTGATTATGTTATCAAAAACCCTCTGGGACATCCTTGCCTTTTTCTCCTTAGCACATGCTCTCTCCTGCTTCCCCTTCCCCTGCTTTCTCTGGTATTTTCTCTGGGAGAGCAAAGGAAAAATTAAATAACGGTTGACATCATTTGGTTGGACTAGTGCTCTGATTCTTACTATTATTCATGCAATCTTTCTTATTATTTTTCTTTTTCATTCACCGTTGTATTTTATTTACTTTAATGAACTGGATGCTGGGCTTCAGCCTGAAACTGTGGCGGGAGACCTGGCTTGCTCTCAAACTATTGTTTTACTGTGGTCGAGATTAACGTCATCAGGATTTTCCTCTCTGTTATTTATTAAATCTTTTCTTTCCTCTCTCCTCCCACCCTCTCTTGTGTGTGAGGAGTACCTTAGTGATGGTAATGAACTAGAAGCTGCATAAAAATGGCAAATACAGAAGTTGATTTTTTCCCTTGCTTAAAGAGACAATATTGAGTGTAACAGACCTGAAATTTTACTTGCTTCTCTTTTCGAGTCTACGTTGGCTTTTAGCAGAGGAAATATGGACATATAAACGGGGCATATGTATAAATTCCCTAATTCTCATTTTCTGCAGAAATTTCAAGGCAGCAGCACCACGGTGCAGAAGTAGCCCTAGCTAATGAAGCCAGTATATATGTGGTATTAGTAAAATGGTGACAGAGGAAAACTAAAGACCTCTGTATCTCAGCTGCAAAGGCTGGAATGGAAATGGGATTCCTTTGCAGATCCTGACTGCAGAGAAAGTGTGTCGTTTTGGCAATTTGCTGAGGTAAATGTGCAGTTAGGGCTGTAGTCAGCCTGCTTAAAATCTGCCACCTGCCTTTTGCCAGCTCTAGCCTTTCAGAGGTGCTTATCTGATAGGAAGCACTACTCCATTTTAGACAGCATTTAGGTTGTCTTATTTTGGCCCCACTTTTTTTTTGTGTGCATACAACTTTGATAATCTTGGGATGCTTTTTGTCTGAGAGCAGTATTTTCAGTGTGTCCAGAAATTAGGACTATCTCATTTTTGGACTGAAGGCCATAAAAATGAAGAGGATGTGAACCTTGAATTTCTAAAAGTAGTTTCGGTTAGTTTGGTCTGGAGATGCACCAGATATTCCCAGCAAAATGAGACAGATGAGTTGACTGGACAAGGACAAGGGTTTTTTTCTCAAAGCAACATTAATGTCTCAACCTTACCATCTTCACTGACAAAGCAAGAGATCTCTGTTTTGAAAGGTACCTGTCTGTGTTGGCCTTTTATATTTAGGAGGCAATATCAGAAGCCTTCAGTGCTGCAACAGAAAGATATGCTGAGCAGGTCTTGAAACCTGTGGTACTGTTTGTCCTCAATGAAGAAGCATTCGAAGGCTTTTTGAGGTGTCATTCTGTATCTAGGGTCTTCGTCTGGCAGGAAATTCTCAGATTGTCAGGTGTGCTCCAGTGTTCGCAAGCCGTTTAGATCGAGGCTGTTTTTCTCCTTGTTGTCGAAGAACTTGGCTCCTGGTGAATGTATTTCAACACAGTTGGTGGGTGTTGAAATCCACTGCCGTTTTTTGTTGAGCACCACCCTGCTATCTGAAATTTCAGTGGTTGTGGAAGAATCTTTCTTTGCGTTTCCTCAGTGTTGGTCAGTCTTTTTTCCTAACCCTCCTTGAGCTGAGATGATGTTTGTGCTGGTCACAATGAGTGGCGCTCAGGCTGTGAAACTCAGGAATTCAAGGGCACGCCTTTGAACATCTGATGAATCTGTTGTCATTCATTTTAGCACCAATAGGGCTTTGGATACATAGGTCTCCTCTGATTTATCTTCTGGAATTATCCTTTCTCTCCAGCCACTGCTTCTGTGATAGATATATTCTTAAAACTCTTCTCCTGGATGAAAGAACTCTTCCTCTTTAGGTTTGTAAGCTGAGGGAATAGCATAAATACAGATCTTCCAGTCCTGTGTGGACCGAGCAGGGATTTGCTGTGAAGGCATCAACCCCAAAACATTTAAGAAAACTGAGTCTAATTCATGGACTTCTGGAAAGCATCAACATTTTTCAGAAGGCCTCCTGGAGGGCTTGTTTTTAGAAGGATTACGCCAGTGGAAGATCTGGCAGTTGAGGCTTTCCTTTGTGATAGTTTATCTTTGCAAAGTGATTTCACAAATTTTCATTCTGGTTGCAGTATTAGATGATATAGCATACCTCTGTCTGTTTCTGCTGTATGAATGGGAGGGCACTGTTCCAGGAAAGTATTTGATTTTTACAGCAGCTGTCTACTGAGTTTTGCCATCCGCTACCTTTTCTTTGGTGCTTGCAACTGAATTACAGATCACTTGCTTGCAACAGGTCTGTACTGAGGCTGGACCAAACTCAATACTGAGGACAAAACTCAAGATGTAGCCCACAGGTTGCTGCCTTCAAAGAGTACTGTTAAAGATAAAAGCATGGATCTGGAGTTTGTGTTTCATTACATATATATCACCTCAGGCTTTGGCCAAATGCGGTTTTCGGTTCTTAATGGCTTGGTTTGATTCTGCATAAATTTGCAAGGGTGTATGATCACCTTCAATAATGCACCAAGCAAATCAGGATGTGCACCAGAGTGGGCCATACAACAGCATCTCAAGTTTTGTTAAGAGGGAGTTCTCCCCAGTGCTCCCTTTGGGGTGAAGCACATCACCACCTCAGCTCAGCGGAGCCCGTAAGAGCTCATGTGGCAATTTTGGCCTGGGCACAGAGTTGCAGGTGATATCTATCAGATGGCATAAGGAAATGGAACAAAATGCAATTACAAAAAAGTGCAATTTTTAGTCAGTAATGAATTTAATGTAAGTGGTGGGGGGGAATGACTGCAGCAGTTGCTATATTTCTAGTAAATCAAAAAATGCCATTTACATGCTGACTCTGTTAACGGATAACAACCTTCCATCCATATGTTCCTGGCTTATCCTTGCAGCTCATTTTCTAAATAAAGTTGAAACCTAGCTAATATGGTGTTGGGCCTCTTGCTGTTTCAGTTTGTCAGACTTTCCAATAAAAAGGCCTGTGTACGATAGCTTCATACTTTCGGATATGTGTCAGAAATAGTTCTATGCATATACATTACAAAATTAGGATTTAATTTTTGTTTTGTAGCCATAAAAATTAGATTATATAATTATTATGTTTTCTTTTCTTATCTTTTATATTTTTAATATAATTTTTGAGGATGCCACAGGGCACTCCTGCTGTGAATTAGCTGCAATACACTTTTACCAGATAAACATCAAAGAGCAGTAATGTTTTAAAATGAAGCAACCTGCATTCAAAAGCCAGTTGCTTTATGTTGTAGGTCTTAAATGCTTCAGCTCCTAAAAGTGAATGGGGTTTCTCAAGGGCACAGAGGAGTTGCGTCATTCCCGTTTTTGTGCAACAGAGGTTATTATAATGAAGTTGCCAGCAAAAGGCCATTGATTTTCATAGGAGCAGGCTTCCTTGAATTTCTTTGCTCCTTGTGGAGATTATCAAGATGTGGCAAGATCTATGATCATGAATCATAAGGTTGTATTTGGACTGCTGATACTGAAGGCTTTCGCGAGACTTATTATACATGTCTTTCGGTCTTTGTGGTGACTTCTAGTAAAGCAATTGTTTAACTGCAAATTGCAGTGGGAATTTTGCCTGAGTTAGGAGTCAGAGATTTTCTCCTTGCCTTAGGGGGTTTATATTAGTCTGGACCTGTGCAGAACCTAGAGCAATCAAGAAGTGAAGTACCAAGCCTAGCTTCTATTCAAGAGTTATAAATACTTTAGAAAGTCCCAATAGAAATTTGGAGTGTTTGCGTTTTTGGACATCTACATTATGTAGCTAAGACACAAAGCAGAATCACTTCAGACCCTTCACTCTATGTCCAGGGGATGAGGCTGCTTGGAAAGCCACCTCTTGGTGGTAGTGTGAATTCAGACTCAGAAAGGCAGCCCCCGTTGCCCAGAACATACCCTTCTGAGGGTACTAAGACTCCATGCATACATCAGAGGAGCTTCAGCGTCTTACAGTCGAGGCTTATGTTTGCCCTGAGCTCCTCAGAAATTCTCCTCCACTTTCAACATGTCCTTGAAAACAGTTACGCTCTGCAGGTGCAAAGGTAAAAACATTTATATTTGGGTGTGCAGCTGCATTTGGTGGTTCTGTATTTTTGATGCTTTATCTGCATTGTGTTGCCTCTTTTATACAGTTTTCTGATCATCTGAACTCCTGCAATAATGCTTAGTAAATTGGTACTTGCTGTTGTTGTTTAGTTTTGCCTTGAAACAAAAGATAGGAGGCTGAGGAAGAAACAGAGGTGACTGAAGTTCCCTATTTCTTTTTTTTTTTTTCTTAAAGCAAAACCTGTTTTGAAAGAGCTGACCTCTCAGATACAGTAATTATAGGGTGCTATCCTTAGTGATGTTAAATAGCTCCCTTTAGTGTATCTGTTTGATCTTGAAATGTGAATTCCCTTTCTTTCATGGGTGTAACTGTAAACAAAAGGATTAACATTGCTTCAGTGATGTTTTGCTTAAGTGAATAAAAGTTGAAAGGGTTTCTTGAATATCTGTAGAAGTCTTTGTGGGTTACAGGGTTTCTGTTCTATATGTATGCACAGTGCACCTTTCATGGAAGACTTAAGTGATGCTTTAAAGTTTGCAAAGTTCACTTTAACCTTTACAAATTCGAGAAGATTTTGTGGAGCACTGTAAGCAGGATGCCCTGTTTCTCTGTGGTAGTGAGAGACCACAAAGATGCTGTCAAGTTCCGCTCTATTATATCTGTCACTTTAGTTACTTAATTTTTTTAAATACATAGAATAGAGAATGTGATTCTCAGCATGAAATATGTGCCAGATTTTAGGCTGGTTTTTTGATAATGCAGTGATGGCAAGCAGTTGCCATGCTGGGGACATGGATGTCCACAGAGAGTGGAAGTCATAAAACACCATCTTCCTTTGGGGCATGACATGCAAGCAGAGAAAGGACTATTTCTTGAGGGCAAGGCCCATGTGTACGATCGCAGTCTGCCATGGCTCAGTGCCTGTAGGTGCTAGGCCAGCCCAGGACTCCGGAAATGCTCTCCCTGATAGTGGAACACTCTCTTGCTAGGCCCGATGCTAACTATCTAATACTAACTACTTTTTTTTTTTTCCTCCTCTGGTTAGAAAAAACAAAAAGAGAGAAGAGCATGAATATTTTCAGTGGATCTGTAGTCTTTGCTTGACGTGGAGATGCTCCCCTGTCCCCATCAGCTGGGTGAAAAGAGAGGAAGGGGGAGTGTCCCTAGATACCTGTTCTTTCTCTGCGGCATTCCCACCTGCCATTGGTCCACCCTTCAGCACACCAAATCGAATCAAATCTGATGTTAGAGCACCCTCTGTTTGCACATGCAGTTTTCATTCAGGACTTTGCTAAACCAGAAAATGCAGAGTTGTTCCCCACCCCATCCCCCAACTCCAGGGGAAAATCTGCTGTCATACTTCCTTTCTTTAACCTTTAACTCAGCCTGGATCCTCATTGCATGTGGTGCCTCCGTCCGGTGACATGACTGATGGATGGAGGGTTTCACTGTTACCTCTTACCTTCATCTGCTATTACACTCAGCACTTGTCAGTGTCAGAAGTTATATCTGCCTCTTCGGCTGTGGCAGGAGCCCAAGTTGCACCGTTTGCACGGGACTTCTCCATGAATCCTTCCCAGGTTGTCAGTTAAGGCTGTTGCTTTCCTTTCAGTGTGCTTGATCTGAAGCGGGTACTCTCTGCTCTGCTTTGAAGAACTACTTTCCGGAGGACACCAGTAAAGATGAAGGCACTATTTTCATTTCTGCGTCCTGCAGGAGAAGGAGCATTCACATGCTATTCATTGTTTTGAGATTGTTTAAGAAACCACTGCTATTGAACTAGCAGGGGATGTTTCCTTCTGTGACCTTTGTCAGAGCATCTGATTGGTGTGCCCCAGCTGCAGGCTGTAATTTTCTTGGGAAAGTTTTAAGAGCTTCTAAAAAGCGACCATCTTCTTGCCTCGCCCTTTCTGAATTGCATGGGCTTTTCCTGGCCTTTCCAACTGCAGTGAGAAGGGGCTTGTTTGTTTTCTTTTTAAATGTTATCCCTCCTCCTCCTTTTTAATGAAGATGTATATATACAAAAACTCACTCTGTATTGAGCGTGGCACATGGACGGGTTGGCCACTTTGAACTACTTTTGTAAGGATGGATTCTGCTTGACTGATAATGAAACCATGGGATAGACCTCAGGGAGGTGAGTCATATGTTAATTTCTTCTTGAAGTTTTCCTTGGTATGTTAAAAGCTGTGATCTTTCAGAAAAATCTCTTATTTTATTATTTTTTTTAAAGCTACTTCCTGGGGCTATGGCAGATGCTGTTTTGGAATGACACCCAATGAGTTGTTCTAATGTAGCCCAGTGCTCGGTTGGCATTCTGCTATTGTGAGAATATTTTTGGTACTTCATTTACCGCAAAGATATTTTATTAAGTGCGGCACATTGTTATACACATGTGGTGCTATGGAGCTTTGGAATATGCATGGGACATAATGTTGAGCTGCAGCAACACAATAGCAGTGAGTCACTGGAATCCCTTGCTGGTCACAAGCGTTCGAACAACTGCAGTGATAATCTTTTGAGACAGTGTACAACTCCAGCGGTATTTGTGATCTGCTCCGTGGTCTCCCTCGGTTAGCTGCTTGATTGGCTTGGCTGTGTGGATATTCTAATCATGTTGGCACAGTCACTTTGATTAAGAGCGACGTGTAACTCGCAGGTGTCTGGGCTTGCACCGACCTCAATAAAGTTGTGTGCTTTTTTTTCTTTTCAAATTTCACCAGCTTCCTGAGGGCACAAGAAATGTTTTGTGCAGCTCTCCTCAGTGTCTGGTGAATATTGAAGTGTGGGGTTCAAAGGAGCTTCTCTGCTTATCTGTGTCTTGGAGGTTGAGAAGTCAGTTCAAACCTACATCCCTCCCAAACTGTGGATGTTTGCGATTCCCTGTATTTCTTGACTTCATCCTTGATAATACATGAGAGTGGTCCTATCAATTTGACTTTAATTGTAAAGCCGTGGCTCACTTTCACCTAATACTTCTGCGATATGTTTTTAAGAGGCACTCTGAAAGCACTCTAGATCTTATTTCATTTTCCTCTGTCTTATGAGGGAGAGGGGAAGTTGCTTTTCCAGTCAGATGAGCAATCTTAGAGGTCCTTTGGCAAAATGGGTGAAAGCTTAATTTCCATTATTTTCCAGACCATAAGAAATAGAGGTTCATAGAGGATCAGAGCTCATATTTGACTTAAGGAATATGAAGGGATACAAAAACCACGTGGTGTTTTTAGTAGAGGTTCTTCCTTTGTAACTTGGCTCTTGACTGTATTTCCATGTCCTCTCTTGGATTTTCTAAAGAAATACGATGTTTTCATTGGACATCAACTACTGCCGAGTGGTCCTTGAATACCACCTCCATTGGTTTGTTGAAAACAAGGGTGACTTCTAAAAACTTCACAGCTCATTCAAGTCAGTAGAGCATCTAACTTAGATGCTGTGAAAGACAAAATGTCCAGTGCTGAAACTCAGAAAAGGCTGAGGGTTTGGAGAAGAGGTTAAAGGGAGCCCACATCTATCCAAAGACTTCCTAAATGCCTTTGATTGTGTTCCCAGCTTTCAAAAGTATTGTTAGAACAGCAGAGTTTGTAGGTCCATGCAGTTACATTTAAGACAGTTTCCAGGGCATGTTTGTGTCTTCATTCCTGAAAACTCAAAGCTTGTTTCTTGGACCCTGCTTCTTTAACTCAGCTCTGCCTTCTCTACAGGGTAAGCAGGTCAGATGCTCATTTCAGGAGAGGCATCCTTCAGGATTTAAAAACTTCTCAGCCTGTTTGTGACGTCGGTTGGGGGTCAAACTCACACTCCCATTTTTCGCTGAAGAAAATGTTACTTCAAATATATGGCAATACCTGCTTCCTTGACCCACTTTGTCTTAAGCTCTTTTCCACTTTGCCTTATGCTCTTTTATAAGATTTTGAATAGAGGAAAAGAAATGAGGTTTGCTGAGGTCACCGAGCCTTATGAAACCTCATCACTGGAAAGTCATGCGACATCAGGTGAATGTGCCAAAAAACTTTAATTCATCAAGGAGTCTGCTTACAAGTGAGTAGTCTTCTGCTAAGATTTCATCTATTTACAATTATCCTTCAGTTCCTCAAAGATTTTGTAAGTCTTTAAAAAAATTCATGTTCTTCAGCCAGGACTTGTAGCAATAATCTGTTCTTATCCAAAATAATTTTGTTTATTACTGATTACCTTGAATGTTTTAGCAATAGTATCTACATTTTCAAGTCTTTTCATGATAAAAGAAGAGTAACCTTTTTAACTTGTTTGCCCCAACAAAGAGACTGTTAGCTCATTTTTCTTTCTTTCCTTCCATCTTTTTCCATTCTACCCTTCTTTTCTCTCTTCAGTCACCAGACATTTGGAATTATGTCTTCATTGTAGTTGGTTATTGTCAAATTATTTAAGCTTCTGTCTTGTTACACGTATGAATTTGACACTGTTAATCCTATACAAACACATTTCTGGTATTGACTACTTATGAATGGAAGTCTTTAAGTGTATTAATGCAAACAGAGTTTGTTAGCCTGTTAGTGAATAAGTCATTATTTCCCTTGACTCTCTGAAGTCGCTAATGATTCTACCTTTGGATTATAAACTGTTGGAGCCAGTGGAAGTTAATCATAAGGTAGCTGTGAAAATCTTATTATTTTCAACTATGGGTGCCATCATATCTTTAAGAAGATTCTTTGCCTCTCTTTGTCTCACTACCGTAGCTATAAAATGAAGTACTTGCTTACTTTGAAGGGAAGTTGTGTGTTTAGGTCTACAAAGGAATGTAAGACGCTTGGATAATATGCTAAGAGAGGCCACATGAGTAGCTGAATCAGAACATGATTGTTTCTTTAAGGGAAAAAAAAGTACTGGAGATGTGGAGTTTTCTTTCCTTGTATTTTGTGTCTGCATATTTTAAAAATAAATGAACCCTAAGACTGTATTGAAGATTGCTGTGGTGTACTTAATGCCCTCTGCATTATTCTCTGTTTGCAGCTGTTTGGCAGTACTTCCTTGCTTAAGCTGACGGGCTTAACTGCCTTTGCAAGAAGGGTGTTGGAGGATTCTTCCAGGGGATGCTTGAGAGCAGAAACCTGCTACGAGTGCTCCCTTCCACTCTGTGCCGGTGTCTCATCCCACAGCGTACAGGGAGAACCAGGGGAACTACTAGGGTAAGTTGCGTGCTCACATTCAGAGGATGTGAGTACCCTCCTAGGGTTCTGGTTCGTTCCGTGCTAGTAACAGATTTGCACAAGAAAGAGTGCGGCAGTGTTGAAGACACACTTAGTGATCAGTTGGGCCACCCATCTGTGTGGAGCTTTGGGGAAGCTGAGCAGCTGATGGGCTGAGATGGATCAGAGAGGCCTCAGAAGCATGAGCCGTTGCAGAGAAGCCCTCAGAGAGCCTTGGTGTGCTTTAACAGTGAAGCGCTTGAGAGCAATTGGCTTTGATTTATTTTGACCCTTTTTGAAGGTGGGGGGGGGAGACAGTTTTCCAATGGGAAAAAAAAAAGAGTGAAGAAATTTGGTTTGGTTTAAATTGACAAAAGCAGGGAAATAGAGAGTAAAGGCTGTCATTACATCATTTACTCTGTTCTGGCCTGGAATGTCCTAGATGCATCTGTCACCCTTGTAAAATGTACGGTCCTTTACCAGCCTTAATACAGGCCTCATGAGTGAAGGCCGTGGGCAGCCTGACACAGTGAATCAAAGGTAGAGGTTGCTTTTGTCAGCTGAAGCTAGAATCTTACTTTATTTTAGTGGAGGATATTTTCATATTAATATACTTTGGCTGGGAGTTCAGTGTGCAGTTGCATCTCAGCGCAACGCTTTTGGAGATGCTGGGTGGGAAAAGAGGGCTTGATGAGAAAAGGAATTGAAAATACTGAAAAACAACCAAAGCACTGGACAGTACGGGCGGCTGAAAACCTTTATGTGTGAAACCCTGGCTCCCTTGAAGTGGCTGGCAATACTCCCATTGAGTTCAATCAGGCCAGGATTTTGTCCTATATATTTATTCTAATTTATGAAACGATCAGTCATCGTGGTATCTAAGCACTGAGATACGGTATTTAGTTACAAACAGTCATTTTAACAGAGTGATGCCAAAATCTACACATGCTTTATACTTGGAGATTAGAGAACACGGAGCTTTGGTTGCATGTGCTTCTCCCTTTGTAATTATTCTTCATCCCTGACATTGCAGACCTCCATGCTGTTGGGCACAGAAAGGCTCCAGACTGGGACAAATCAGAAAGATCATGCAATGTAGTAAATAGCTATAAATTAATAGATTTTGTTGGGATGCCAGTAACTACCTCAGTTTCACTGTCAGCCCCAAAGGAATTAATTAATTCCTCAGGGTTTAGCAAACCAGTGCAGAAAAGAATTTTAATCTGCTTTTTTTCTTCTCTCTCTCTCTCTCTCTTTTTTTTTTTTAACATAACTGGTTACATTGCCATACAGCACTGTATGCTCTCCACTCTGATGCTTCATGACAATAATGTGTTGCAAAAGAAAGCTGATTGAGTTCAAGTGAAATCTATCCCAGGGAAAGAATATTCAGAGCAGCTGGTTCCATTTATATATTTTATTTCTGAAGCTCATGAACGTTCCAGTGAGAGATGGTATAATTGATTTAAATCAAATTATGAAACACTATACTTTTTATTCTAAAATGCACTTTTCTGGCATTCAATTCTGTAGTGTATCACTCACAGGTAATGCAGGGTGAGGCTGGAGCCTGAAAAATATTCCTTTCTGTCATGTAGTCCATTGCTACATGTTCTTGCCTTGGAGCTGAAGCCAAAGTTGCTCTTTGTAACAGAATCATTGTATCATTAAGGAATCAAGGCTCCATTGCTTTAGGTGAGATGCAAAATCTTACTTCTTCAGTTTCTTAGTGATAGGAACCCTGTTGATTTTTGGAGGAGCATCGCAGTTCCCTGTTCTTTCCACCTGAAATAAGAGGCACATAGAGCAAATAAATGACAAGGAAAACAGAAGTGTATTCTGCAAAAGGAGGGGATGAAGCTGGGAATTCACTGCATCGCAGATTCGTCTGCGTTCAAAAAGGTTTGAAATTTTCAATCTGTTTTCCTCAACTGACTTAAGTTTTTACTGAATTAGGAGACCTCACATGTTTGTTACAAGCTCGTTTGAGCAGGGGACACGAGGAAGGGATATGCGGGCAAGGGTGGAGGACACCTGCGTAGGAAACGGGTCATTCTTAAGCAGCACAACTAAGGAAAATCTTCGTGTGTTTTAACACTGGATGTGGATCTTTATATAATGGCAGCTAAGGAATCTCGCTAACCTCATTGCCCCCACTGACTTGTTTAAAGTAGCCACTGGGAGATTTTTTTTAGACCTCGCTGGCACCATTTTGTTGCACATGAGGGAGCCAGAGCTGCCTGTGCCTCATGCCCTCAGTTAAGATGTAGTACAGTAGATTGGGAGTTGATATTGCAGCCTGAGAAGCAATTGTACCTAGAGGGATATTGCTTCATCAGGGGATGAGTATTACTAGCTTAAAGAAGCTAATCATTATGAAACACCCTGACAACAGATTTGTATTTATTTACTGGCGGCCACTCAACTTGAATGTGAATCTCTGAGCAGTATCAAGTTTCAGAACTGCTGGCGCTTTTCCATGGAGTCCAAGTGCCGGCTGCTCATACATATATGTGGCAAGTCAGAATCCTGCAACAACATTTTTGTGTCCTGCGCTTCTTGCAGCAGCTACTGTGTGCCTGTGGGTTTGTGGCATTAGCTCACACACAGCAGTGCTGCCTGGATAGGCAGTGAGTGGGAGACTGAAAGCTCCTAAAAGTTCCTAAAACAAATGCTGCATGCTCCAAACTGCCCAAAGCCTGGCCTAAGATGAAGGACTTTTCAACGTTTCTCCTCTGTGTTTTCTTTCTTTTCCAGCAACAACTTTTCTGCATTTTCTTGCATTGCATTTGAAACTGAGCACCTGCAAAAACTGTTGGGGGTCACCCTGGGAACTTTTGTTTAGTCTCCTTAGAGGAATGGTCTGGTCCCTAGAGCAGTGCCAGTGTACCCATGTTCCCTTTAGAGGCCTCTTGATGATACTGGAGAAAACACTTCTCCCAGGTAAGAGAGATCTCAGCTCCTCTCACTCTTTAATCTGCACTCGTTCTGGTGGATCTCCCAAAGAGGTTTTTTGTTGGTCATCAGCAGCATTAGGCATACCAGTCTGCTTGGGAATGAGTTGAGAGAGTACTAGCTTACTTTAAAAAGGTCACTGGAAGGATATGAATAATCCTCTCTGATCACTACTTATACCATCACTGGATTTGAACCTGTTTTCAGCTCAATATCTTATTACTAATACTCAGAGCTATCTCACAAGGTCAGCAAAGTAGCATCATAAATGAACTATAAAATGTATCATACCAGTGGTTTAAAATATGAGCCCACAGCAGTTTGGTTAGTGATCAAAAAGTACTTGATGAGCCATCTCCATTTATTTTAGCTATTAAAAAATCATGCACATAGCCCCTCTAAGTACTAATGCCATCAAATGTGGTCAACACAGACAGTTCAGCCTGCAAAAGTGAGCCAGAAAGGGCATTAAAATGCTTAGTCTATGACATGCTTCCTTATTTTTGTCATTTTGACATTTATGTGTTGTTTCGTTGAGGATTTTGAGAAAGAAGACCCAATTTCTGAAGCACACTTAACTGAGATCTTCAGTTTATAATGCTGCAGCCGTCTGTTTTGCATTTAATTCAGATTGACCACCTGCATGCTGTTAACCTCTGGAAGGTTACTGTGATCACAGTTGTTGTTGTTTGTTTAAAAATTTTGTAGCTCAAGGAAAATATTAGTAACCAGTTACTTAACCTTCACTGTTTACTGATGTCACTGAACTTGCAGATGCGGCTTAGCTGGCCGGTGAAGACTGGGAGTCATCTGGTGCCGGTAATAGTTTGCACTTATTTTTCAGACAGAAGTAGATTGAGCAATTAAAAGAAGAACTTTCTTTTTCATAAATATGTTCTTTGTCTGTTGGCTGTTTGTATCAGATAATTTCGAAGTTCCAAATGCACTTAGTTGATGAGGAAGGTAGTTATAAATGAGCCAGATTTTCAGAGAGGCATGCTCCTGAGTTCTGTGTGCTGCTGATCCCACTTGCAAACCCCAGAGGTGCATGTGAAAATGTACAAGAAATGCGGAGGCAATTTCAGTGAATAAGATAGATGCATTCGTATTAACATTCACTGACCAGGAGAATTTAAATTGCTGCAATGAAGCATTTTTCTAACAGAAAGCATTCAAAAATTAGGCATCTCTTCTTTGAAAGCATGAGAAATTTTTTAAACATGCAATCTTTTTTTCTTTTTGAGCCTTTAGAGTTCACTCAGTTGAGAATATTGTGCTTTCCTTTACAGCAGAGAATAGAAATTCACTTGGTTTAAAAGAAATGAGAGTCTCATGTATTCTTTTCATCGCAAAAGGTGGAACTTTACAGTGAAGAGATTCAAAATTGCTAAGATTGGCAACACCTTTATGCTTAATCTGTGAAACAGCTGTGAAGTGGACAGTCTACCCACTTCTCAGGTCTTACAAACTCTCACCCTTAGAGATTCAGTTGTTTCTCCAAGGCTGTAAAACAAAACAAAACAAAAACCCTAAAAACACCATTTACAGAAGCAGGAATACAACCAACCTTCACTCTTGCGTCTCTGCTACAGAGCTCTGCTTGTTGCCAGAACCCACCTGAGCTTGTAGACAGACCCCGTTGCTCCTTCCCTTTCCTGTAACAGAGCAAAATGTAAGGAGGTGGTGACTCTTAAAATGTGGTTTCAGATGCACCTAAATAAATATCCTGATCCTTAGAAGAGCTTAACACGCACAGATGATAGAGTTGATGGTCTCCAAATAGACGAGTGTTTGGTTTTATTGCAACTTCTGTATAATCCTTTAATTTGGGGAGGCCATGGTGCGGGGGCCAAGCTGCTCAGGCTGCAGACCACGGGAGTATGTGGTGTTCAGCCAGGGAGCACTGCAGCAGCACTTCAGGATGCCTTTTGGGAAGGGAATTTAGTTTTCAAGTGAAATATAGGAGCGCTCAATATGAACACCATGTGCAAAAAGAGTATTTAGTTCAAAAACAAAGTTTCCATGAAAAAGCAGTGAAGTAAAACTTTCTGCCAACCTACCTTTAACCTCACTACTGCTTTATTGGGTTTTTGTTTGTCTGTGTGGGTGTCTGTGGGGATAGTCAGGCATGTGGATTCAAATGAGCTGCTCAAATAGATTAAACAACTTTAAACCCCTCTGTGGTCATTGGAAGTGAATTAGATTAAAGTGAATTAGGACTATTTTAATTCTGAATGAGTGAGTCCACATGGGCTCTAATATAGTTGTATATAGAAACCCACATTAAAATCACATCCTTAGTTAACTTGGATTGTTTCCTATGTAGACAAACCTATTCTGTCCCTTTATTTATCAGTATATATGGAGCTTGCTTCACCCTTAGCTTGCGCCATTGACAACTAAAGGAACTAAATCAGAAATGATACCATTTTTGTGCTAGTATAAATGGTTACACAAACAGTAAGTCGGTGATGCTTCTGGCCTGTGATGTGTCCAGAGAAAGGAACTGCTTCTGAATAGCTTTTAGCTATCATCATTGAAATCAGCAACACTTGCCAGAATAAAGCCTTCAGCATTAATTCCATAAGCTATAAATTATTACAGGGGTATGATTCTTTGGAATGAAATGCAATAGATAGATGGTACAGAAATATTATTAATGGATAGTTTACCACATTCCTAACTGCACTGACTTCATGAGAATACTTTATATTACTATCTGGAACAGCAATACTAGGGGATTTATTAAAATGACTAAGTACTCATTGTTAGCTAGAATACCTTACTATATTGGAAACATAAAGTATTCTGCATCAAAGCATGTAATCTACATTTTTCCTTTTCATCCTTAATTTGATTATGAACTATTACTATGCTTTGCCATAAAATACAAAAGTTGTGCATTTTGATGGTTTCTCAAATGCTGATTTTACTTTCTGCACAAATACTTCGTATCTTTTCAGCATAATTATTTAGCAGCCATTTCGGGTTAATTATTGTCATTAACAATATGAGTCCTATGAGGGAATATCAATTAAAATATGCACAGCTGAACTTTCAAATGAGTAAATAATTTAGTTTTTGAAAATGACTGGAAACAGCAGGGTAACAGTCAAAAGGGGAACAATTATTTTAATGCTTATTTGACAAATGAGTAATTTTTACAGCAAATTAGTTTCTTATCACAGCACCCCTACTGGTAACAAGAGAGAAGCTGTTAACACGAGTTTTAAAAATAAAAGCTGCTAAGTTATGCATGCAAAGTTAAGGAAATCATTTGTATGAAGAAAAGGTGATTATGACACACATTGTTAGCTGAAGAATGTTGCCATGGGAATCTAATTAGGGATATAAATCACACAAAATTATGTGTATATATAAGGCTGGATATATTAAAGTGATATGCACATCAGTTTTGTTCCTTATTGTGGAAGTCTTGAAGATAAGCCTTCATTGCCTTTTCTTCTGGACCCTACTAAATAGTTTCAGGGATTGAAAGTTAATAATTTGGTGGAAGTGCTTATTAAAAATAACAGGAAGCTAAGTTAACAAATGAGATAAGGAATTTCTGGTTCAGATATATGATGTTAATTCCTTCGCAATGACAAAAAAATAAGTATGTAGAAAAACTTTGCAAGATGGGCGTTTTTTATTCCTGGCTTGGGCAAGTTTTAACTTGCACCTTGACTTTTTAGTTATGTTGACCTGGGTTATTTATGCAACTATTCAACAAAAAGGAAAAAGTTTGTGGGGGAAGTTTATAGAAATCATGTTTGTGTTGCTTTTGAGAGCACTGAAAAGATTTTCCAAGCTCTTCTGTAGGAGTTAGAGTGGAAGATGAATTTCACTGAAGCTGTCTTTTGTGTTTCCCATGTTCTCCTGTTCATTTTCATTTCTGATTTTCTTTGTACTTGGCCTGATTACTACCTGAAGTTGGGCACCAGTGCTGCTGATGGTTTCCCACTGCTACGATTTGGAGTAAGTAGGTTGTTTATAGCAAAACAGTGATCACCAATGACAATTCAGAATTTCTGATTGGTTTCAGTGATTTTGGATCCATCTATGGAGTGCCAAATTGCACTGAGTACTTACCATGTTAGAATCATGCTTGAGAAACTTTCGGTGAAGCTGACCAAATCTTTGCAGATACTGTGACCTGCTGGGTCAGGGAATGAAAATCAGCTAGATCTGTCTGTCTCATGTTTGACAAGGCTCTGGCATGGTAAGGGATTGAAAAGCAAATGAGGAAAAAAAGAGTAAAAAAATTTTTTTTTCTCTTTGCATGATGTTGGGCGAAGCTGAGCATAGAAGTTAGCGCAAACCCTGCAGCTCTGAATGTGGTGACAATGAAACGCTGAACTGTTCCTGATGGAAACTGGTGATCATGTCTCTTTTCACCAGCTGGCCAAATTCGGAATTCTTGACTCAGCTGTTGCCAAGCATTTTGCAGTCTGTTTTTTCTGGTCCAGACTTGGATTTTGTCACTTGGCTCTGTAGCTTGCTAGGAGCAAGCCTTTCCTTTCCCTAAGACCTCTGTGCAATACAGGGGATTGCAGTGTACCAGTGTGGTCACATGTCTTCTGATGACAGCCACAAGAGAAGATATAATTAAGGGTGCAGATTCAGTGCTGTCTCCCAGAAGTGCTGTTGGAATTGCAGCGTTGCTCTAACAGAGGTGTTTCCTCACCGGGTTGTATCTCCTGTAAGTTTTTTTCAGTTGTGTGGTAAGACAGAGGGGAAGAACGATATAAGAAGTGAAGAAACAGTATAATAGTGTTTGCTAGAGACAGGACAGAGGGTTGTTGAAAGCTGGAACTAAGGAATGGCTACGAGCCAAAGAATAGCCTGTCTGATCTGTTTTTAGGACTTTGTTCCATTTTCTTTGTAACATTAATTTTTGCAGTAAAGACTTCTTAAGGCAGTTTCACCTGTTGTTGGTGTGCCCACTTCGTCACCACGCTGTCTCCCACACCACCTCAAGCCACTACACAGTTTCTCTCTGAAATCTCACAGCACTAATATTCCATAGGAAAAAAGAATGATGTCATTTGAGTCAGACCATAATTTTCCAGCTGTTGGAAGAAGGCATGTTGTGGTGTTTATTTCGCTACTTATAAAGATTTGTGGCATTGAGGGAAATTTTTTACTTCCAAGATCATTGTTAAAGTAATTGGAACTGATCATTTGGAGCTTTGTGCTGTAGCTGGGGGAGGCAGGAGGGGACAACAGTGGAGGAGGCTGTATGCCCTGAGCGTAGGTAACTGCACGTATGGAGCCTTATTCAGAGTTTTTCAGCATTATTTTTATGATGAGAAGGAAAGAGCCATGAAAAGGGCAGCCTTTCTGCCTAGCTGTGCCAGTGTAAACCTTTGGGGTCTCCACTACTGGCTTTGCATTCAGCGAGGCTTCATGTGGGTCAGGCAAACTCGCACCTTGGCTGTGTCTCAGGTTGCCTCTTGTATCCGGCATGGACAAGGCTTTGTCCTGAGATGCTCACAGCTCTGTAAGCCAGAGCTCCAGAGGAGATGGAGACTGCTTATTGCAGCATTGGTCAAAATGGATTTGAAAACCTCTTGGTAGAGGTTTTCATGTTCAGCTAGGGCTTTCAGAAGCTAAGATCCTAGTGAAAATGAAGATCCTTTTAGGTTGTTTTGAAAAAATCTCAGTCCTGAGCCCTGGATTATCTCCCCTGTTACAATGAGGAAGCTGCATCGGGCTGAATTACTGGCCCAACCATTCCTCATGCTTTACAAAAGCCCTTGTGTGTGAGACAGTCTAGAGGCACGTCCTGTCGTGCTTGGAGGTGACCAGGTGTCCTTAGGCAAAGGAAAGGGAAGGAGAGGGCAGGTACCTGAGAGACCTCACACATTCTGATACGCTCATTTTCCAACCCCGTTCCTCATTAGTTTTTAAGTAGTGTAGTGGAAAGCAGGGCAGCTCTGACATGCAAAACCTTTGAGTCAGGCACTCACAGTACTTGAGTCGGGAAACGTTAGCCAAGCTCGCCCTCCAGTTTGTCTGAGCACTCCAGAAGGGCTGGATACAATAACGAACAAAAGCCTTTTTAGATGCTGCTGTTGCTCATTTTTTCACTGTGTGGGTCCATTAAAGCATTGCTGCCTTTTGGGAACTCAGCTGGAAGAAGAAAACAGGCCTGGAAAAATAACTACATTATGTGAGACCACTGGCTACTGCTGGAATTGTGTCAGTTTGTAACACGTTAGGCAGGTTCTCTGTGCGTCCGCTGCAAAGCTGCTGCTGACAGGCCTTGAGCCCTAGCAGTGAAAGCAGCCAACAACAGCAAAAAAAGCTGTGGGCTCGGGGATCCTGTGCGATCCTAGAGGCGGTGGGCAGTGTAACTCGGTAGGAGGAGAAAATGAAACTGATAAAATGTTGCCCTGATGCACCCCGCAGCCTGTTAAGCAATCAGCCCTTCAAAGCAGTGGTTCCTTGGAGGGAGAAGACCCGTAGGTGAGTGATAAGCAGCATAACTGCGGATGTGATTTAGCCCCCCAATTTTTCACTAAAAAGCTGTTGTCAGTTCCATGCAATTTAACTTCTTCATTCTTTTCCCCTCCCCACTTGTCTTTTCTGTCATGCTTGGCACCAGGCTTTCCACTTCAAAGGTCAGTGTAAGAAAATAAGAGTGAAACACAGAACTGTATGCCAGACGGTACACAGCAGTTACCTTCCAGACTATGGGAGGGTGTACAGTAGCAGGGCTGAAGTTTGTCATCATTGATTGGGTCTAGAAATTAAAACAACCCCTTGAACTTGGCACATAAATATAGGCTCTTCAGCTTTTAACCCTGCTCCCCATTACCTCATCATATTTTACCATGAAGGAAACATATACCATAATGTATTCTTTGTCACATATGGTCCACACCCTTATGTAAACTACATTTTCAGTTCTCTTCCCATGCAGACACATCACCCAGTAGGCATTCCTCTGATATGCCAGTTAACGCTTTAGTGCTTAGCAAATCTATTGGATTATCACAATTACAGTAAAAGTGCAGGTCAAAATAAATATTCCCAAAAGGACGTTTAGGAGGATTTTGCCATTTCTTGGTTGGTAAGAGATGATCCCTCAACAGACACCAGACTGGCCCTGTTTTTCTTTCTCTTATTTCATCTGTCTCAACGGAGCAGGGAAAATATATTAGTGTTTGGTCAACAGAAGAATGAGCAGCCTAGTATTATCTGTACTTTTTGCTTCAGTCTACGGGGAAAGCTAAGAGTCAGGAGAGGAATCAGGGAACTTAGTGTTCAGCCAACTTCAAAACCTTTGGTGTCTGGCCAGGTTTGCAAAACTTAATTGTACGTTTGCACTGTGTGTTGCAATGCCATGGAGATTTACAAAGTGGTTCTCTTATGTCCCTTTTGGGTGCTCAGCTATTCCAAACCCTCCTGCTAAACAAATGTACAGCTTTCATATGTGCTGTATGATCTCCAGTTGCCCCACACTCAGTGGCATGGTGATCTCTTACCTGTCTGGTAGTCCAAAGAGAGAGATGGAGGGAGGCTGCAGAATTGCTCCACTGCTCAGCCCCAAAGCACCATGGGGCATGTTTTTACATGGGGTGCTGGCATCAATTTCTGCTTACCCAGTAACCAGGTCGCAGAAGTGGATGAGAGCTGGCTGTACCTGCTGCTGGTGGCCTCCTTCAGAGGTGTCCTGAGGGAACTTTAGCCATTTATCCAAGCTCTTCTGTCATTCATTGTAAATATTTTCCTTCAAATCATGTTGAGGTAAAACAACAACACTTCTCTTTCCTTACGGAGATGCCATTGGTGTGTTTTCCACCAGCCTTTAACTTTTTGGTCCAGTTTGAGTCATTCAAGCTTGGAAACCTCCAGTGAGTTTGGATCTGAAGGTGACTAGATTGACCAGTGCTACTGCCAACATTTCTTTGGGGGAGAGAGGGAGAGAGAAAAAGAAAAGAAAAGAAAAGAAAAAAAAAAAAGTAAGGCAAGGAGTGAATTTATAGCACTCCAGATGTCAGGGAAATGAACATAAAAGTGCAGATGCCTTATAGTCAGGCAGACTGCTCAAATGTATGCAAATGGGTGACAAGCTTATGTGAATATGGTTGGAAAAAAAGAAAAAGCAAGGGAAAAAAGATGCTTAAACAATCCTGTCCTTATTGCTGTGAATCTTGGGCATTAAGTTTGGTGGAGTCATGGCTGTGGTGACCCAGTGAAGGCCAAGGCCATGGTAAACATGGCCAGCTGGGCAGACTTTGATTGATCTTACTGTTCTTGGACACACCATCAAAGTGACATAAATTTATACCTTCTAAGTTATAGGGCCTATTGATCAAACTTTTCCTTGCACAGCAGTATTTGGATTATTCTGCAAATCATCTTCATGGCTAGCTATAAGAGTTGCCTACATTGTCTTCAATGAGGATAGCATAAATGTATGGGATTTAAGTGAGTGCAGATGTACTTGCATGTACATTTCACATATGAGCTTCTCGATTGTTTGGGGTAACAAAACAATTCTCCCTGTCAAATGTGCTTCCAACTTGTGAATTAATTATATCAGTTTCCCTGTAAACTGTTTAGGAGCAGCTGGTCTTCCTGGCATCTTTATTAGCATGCAAAGAAGCTTCTCCAAAGCATGAAATGCCAAAAGGAAAAAACATCTTGCTAAGTCCTGCCTTGGGTAGCTGGAATGAAGTGGTATCTGTGTGCAGCCAGGTGAAGGAACTAGCTGTCAGTGGTCATAGTCTAAAGCATGCCTCTGTATATTAGCTTGGTTCTATCCCTTTCTGCTCTTGGATAGAAAACAATTTAAAATTACAGTCACAGACAGCTGTAAGGTTAAGGAAAACTGATATGGTCTGGATAATCTGCTGCTAAACAGCTTGTGTGGCTCTGTGTCCAAAACCCATGTCTTTAAAAATGTTTCAAGTGAACTAGCCTTTCTGGATCTCTTTGCTTATAATGCGCAAGGGATTTCTGAATGGCAACTGCCATTACTGTTACTAAGCATTGCTTGGTTATGTTCCTTATTTATCTGTGAAGGAAAAGACCTGCCATGTATGTAAGTCCCATGATGCAATGCTAGAACCTTTTAAAAAGTTATTAAACAGGTAATAAAATTCTTTTACAAAGTACACTTTGATTTGTACAATCTTTAGAAATGGCAGAGAAGAAAACACATCCTTACCCCCATTAAAACTCCCGAACTGTTCCACAGCAAAAATAAAGTGTTAATTTACCATATCTGGGTTTCACTGTACTGGAAAGGTGAGAAATACAATACAAGTTATACTGCTCACTTCTTACAAATACCAGCTTATATGAGTTAACACTGGCAGTTAACATCTTAGATTTTTCTCAGCAATAATCAAGCTACATCTGCAGAACTTATGGGCTGGGTTTTATAAAGTTCACAATTCAAAAATGTCTCTGTGCTAAAGGGCTTTGGCTTTCTAGCTCAGGGCAAGTTTTATATGCTGCAGTCTGTAACCATCTTTGTTTCTAGAGAAGTATATGCATGGATCATGGATTAAAACGTTTTACTACATGCCAGCTGGATTTTATTATCTGAATAGATTATATCCTAAACAGGTCAACTACCTCTGATTTAAATGCATGGAGAATGGGAAACAGCATTTATTCATGCAGTGGGTTTATCATATGATACTGCAGCTATACTTCACTCCCAACCAATATCTGAATGGGAGAGTAGGCTACAGGGTATCCAAAGTCAACATCAAAACTAATCCCACTTTATTTCAATAGATGCAAGGATTGGTATAAAGAAATAAATCTCAGCAGCCGTTGTGATGATAAGAACCCAGTGTGTTCTCAGCTGGTCACAAACCTGTGAGTCTCTGAACTTGTTACAAATAGAAATGGGCTGAGCATATCTGAAATAGCTGGAATAGTGGTAGATGTGGAGTATTTGCTGGCTTGCAAGTGACTTGGGAGCCTGTTCTCCTCCACACATGTCAGTTTACCAGAATTATTTGAATGGAGCTGGATCAGATTAAATTAGTAAATCAGGAAAAAAGTAGTGAAGTGACAGGTTGGACTTAATGAGGGCTAACTGACTGAGGCCATGGTCTGTATTTTAGACATTTTAATATAGTTGTACTGTAGTACCTAGGCAGCATCTAGACAATGTTTAGGTTTGTCTTTGCTGGGTCCAGCTGCTTGTGTGTGTGTGTGTGTGTGTGTGTGTGTATTTCTTTGTGGGTGTGTGTATGAGTGTATCATGCACATTGGTGATGATAAGGGAAGATGCACTATATTCCTTCACATTTAAGTGAACAGATCTGAACATATTTTTACAGTTTAGCATTTTAACTATGTGTATTCTGGATCAAGAATGCTTTGTGAAGAGGTAGGGTTTTTTCAGATGCTAAAAATGAACAAGCTTAAGGGTTCTATTTATTTACTTAATCTCCACTTTTTAAGATAGGCACCTGAACATTTTCCCTGTGTCCACCCTCAGATCCATGAAGTTCCTCCTTGAGCATCATTTCAAATTTTCAGTGCATTTAGAAGGTCTTCAAAAGGTCAGTGTCTGCACAAGATCTATCCTGATTTACTTATTAACAGGTGGAATCTAGTAAGTAATGCAACATCATGGATAAGAAAAAAACCATTCTGCTATAGCAGCCTTATAATGGAGGTGGATGTAGTGGTGTTCTTGTACTTTCTCGTTGCAAGATCATGGCTTTGAAGAAGACCTGTCTCTCCACCAGGAACTGTGGTAGGGACCAGTGAGAATATGGTAGGGACGTGGTATAACTGCACACAGAAAACACATAAGGTGTTCCTCGACTCTCCACTTACCTCTGCAGACACTAATGTGTGTGTGTGTGTGGGAACGTGTACACATAGAAAGCCGGGGAAGGAGCTATACAGACCAGCAATATTAGAACCCTTCTACTGGTCTGAAATACACTGTCTTAAGCCCCCTGTCTATCCCAACTCTGCCCTTCTGCAGAATTGTTTGAACTGTGAGTTTGGTATGGGAAATGCAAAAAGTATGAGTTATTCAGAAATCGGAGGAGAAACAATACAAGAATAAATAGGAGAATACCTGTGGAGGGAAACAGAGTTGTCTGAATGGGAGAAGGAAAGGAGGGATAATGTTCCTACTACATATTTGTTGTCACAATTAGCTGCTATTAAATATGTTTCGTGTTTCAGTATTGCATTATTGTTTTCAATGGGACCGAACTGATTGTTGTATAGGCATGCAACAGTTTCCCAAGGGAAGTGGGGGGAAACTATTTACTGATTTGCTTGAATCTCTGTTGAACAAAGCAGTGGAAAATACTCTGTAGGAAATAATCATCCACTGGCAGGAGGCTGGAAGAAGTTACATAATAGTTATCATATTTCTGTGACAATGAATGATTCTGTTTATATAATATTCATTTCTGGTCATGTACCCTAGACTTTGCTTATTTTGTCTCATCCTGAGATAATGCAACGGATAAATTCAACTTACCATTTTGGCCTACGTTTTCCAGAAAACAGCTAAGCATTTCTTGTCTAAATTTGTGCATGTAACTGTCACAATGCACACAAATTCTTGCTTCTCTTGAAGTTATAGTACTTTTTTCAGCATTTATTTTTTAATAGATTGTAGTACCTGTCTTTAAAAAGGAGAAAGGGGAGGGTCTTGGGAATTATACACCAGTCAGTCTAACCTTGATACTTGGAAAGGTACTAGAACAAATTATTAAGCAATCAGTGTATAAGAACCGTGCAGATAATAAGGTGATAAAAAACAGTCAACACAGATTTGTCAAGAACAAATCATGTCAAACCAATCTAATTTCCTTCCTTCACAGGGAAACTGGCTTAGTGGATAAGGAGAAAGTGGTAAATGTGATGAATCTTGACTTAAACCAGACTTTTGACAGTATGACACATTACATGCTCATATGTAAACTGGAGAAATTTGGCCTAAGTAACAGGAGAAGGCCTGACTCTTTGAAAACCCACACTGAGAAAGCAGTTATCAGTGATGCTCTGCTAAAATGAGAATCCACTTTTGCTTTCAGAAGAGGGTTAATTGTGAGCCTGGTTCTAGTCAATATTTTCATTACTGACTTGGATGATGAACTAGAAAGTGAATGCTTAAAATTTATGGAGGATACTAGGCTGGGACGGTACAGAAGTTCTTCAGAAGGCAGGATTAGAAGTACAGATGAACTCAATACAGTGGAAAAACTGTCTGTTATCAGTGCGACAACACAGTTTACAAAAGTGCAAAGTATTATGTGTCAGATAATCTGTAAATCTGTAAACACACAGTGACTTAGCAGCAGGAAAGAATACAGAGTTTTAGTGGCTTGCAAGTGGAAGAGGAATAAAAAATGTGATAATGTCATTAAAAGAGCAACTCTTAGCCTGCAGGGTGTTAGCAAAGCTGTTGTGTGCAAGACATCCTCTGTTCAGTGACGAGAAGCCTGAAGCTGAATTCTTATGTCCAATTGTTGGCTTCTTTTAAAGGTGATGCAGAAAAATTGGATAAAATCCAGAAAAAAAGGTCTAAGATTTAGAAAATATGCTCTGGGCTGAAAGTTTGAAAGATTTGTGTGTGTTTGTCCGGAAAAGATATGATTGAGGGAGGGTGTAAGTCTTCTAGTAGGCAAATGTTGCTAGGAAGAGGATGAAGATCTATCAGTCACCATGTCCAGTGAGGGTAGGATAGGAGAGAAAGTACCATAATTTCACATGTGCAACTGGAAGGTTCTGTGTAAAACCAAACTGAACTCAGATTTAGCAGGAGATCAGTCGTCTTATGTGCTCAGGCAAATGAGAAGTTTACCATAAGCTTACCTCTCAACGATACTGCTGACCCTGATCTGTGCTAGCTGCTCTCCCTACCCTGATCACCACCATGTGTCTATATTTGATTTGAGGTGTGTTATCTGAAGGTGCAGATTATCTGAGGACTTAAGTTTAGAAGCCAGGGTTTTCAAAGCGTTCAAAGTTACCTCAGGTGTGGGTTCAAGATGTGAAAATAAATTCATGGATTGGCTTCACTGGTAGCAAAGTTTTTGGTTGTTAGGAAAGAAAAATCTAACTGTATAGGATTGATAAGCACTGGAAGAGGTTAATTAGGGATGTTGTAGACTCCCTTTCTCTGAAGGTTTTAAGAAGTTTGACAGACATCTGTCATGGTTGGAAGTAAGCTTGATACTGCTTCTGGGCAAGAAGATAGACTGGATGACCTCTTAAGATTCCTTTTAGCCTGACATATATATGACTTCTATGACATAATGTTTTGCAACGATATAATATTTTTTTATATTCCTGCAGAAAAGCACAGAACTGACATAATCCAGGCAGTTTTGCTTTATGATGAGAGATGAAAATATAGGTATGAATTCATAAAACCTCAGGAAAATAAATGCCTGACTTGACTTTAAATATAAATGAACACAGAAAGAATTATATGCCGAATAATGATCTTGCAAAACCAAACTAGCTCAGCTCCTCGATGCAAGCTATCAAAGGGCATTGATTATCTATCTTGTCTAGTTTGTATGATAACATAAGAATTTAAATTGTAGCTTTGCCCAAAACAAATACAGATGCATTTTCTCTAGGTGTTAATCTCCCGAAGGCCCACACTCTTGTAATATGAACAGACCTCTCAGCTCCAGCCTGGTTAGTTCTGTATCAAATAAACTGTATTAATATCCTGGGTCAAAACTTCCTTCAGGCAGCCTGAGGGCAGTAGCCATCCAAATGTATGTGCACCGACACCTTTCCAGGGACAAGCCGCTCATAGTGGGGCCCATGATTTATGACCTGTACGCGTGTTTCCTATTTGTGAGAAATGCAGTGTTGGTTCGGCGCACAAGGCTCCAGATAACTCTGCCATTACTAAATCTCACCCCGCTTCCGTGGGGAATGTTGCCCTGCCACTAACCGAAAGCCTAGTGGAAGTGAAATGGGAGGTAGCAAAGAAAATAAACTGTGCTCCTTAAAACACTGTTCTGGAAAAGGACGCTTGATCCTTGGGGACTTGGAAAGATCTCCCCCCTTCTCTTCCCCTTGCAACGGAGGGAGAGCTGGAGTTAGTCCTGCTGTTGCTTCTGTAGACGTGTACACTAAGCAAAGGGAGCAAGCTGTGCCAAGCCGCTGTCCTCCGCTCGCGGCCCTCCGAGGACCCTGGGCGAGTGTGTCGAGCTCCCCGTTGACACGAGCAGGTGCTTGCTGGCGTGTCTGCGGCCAGCTTGCCTTCCCCGGCCGCTCAGGGCACCTCCTTGTTTCACAGGTCCCCCTCTTGGCGCCCCGAAGGGGGAGGCCCATCTGGGGCGCGTTGCCCGTGGCCTGGCAGCGACGCACTGAGTACGCCCTGAGCAGGGAGCCGTTCCTTGCTCTCCCGATTCGCTGCTGTGTGGCCCGTGAGGCTTAAACCGGAGCGTGCAAGGTTTCCGGGCTGATCTGCCCCGGGGGCCCTCCAGAAAGTCTCCTTCCTTTCCTTCACCAGCCGCCGGCATGAGCAAGGGTGCTGCTGGAGCCTGCTTCCCTACGGTAAGGCTGCAGCTGGCTTTTGTGCCCCTGCCAGCCTGTGATTTTTTTGCCTCATTTGTGCTACAACTGGCCTCCGAAGCGAGGAAGGCAGAGGGCAGTCTTCGTCTTCTCTGCGCGAGGCCTGGGAGCTGGCACGGTGGTGGCCTGTGGCCACACGGAACAATAGCTCCGCGTCCCATGGGTGGCCTTTCGGGAGCAGGGAGGTTTGGAAAGAGAACTGCCGCTGTGCCCAGCTTCCCTTGTGTACATGCTGCTACCAGAGGCTTCCCCCGCGCCTCCCTTTCCGTTGGAGCCGCAGCCAAGCCCTGCCGCGCGCCATAACCGGAGGAGCGTCCTGCCGACTTGTGCAAGAGACTTGTCGGAGGGTGGCACGGGCAGCAAACCGCCTCTGCTCCCCGCTCGTGAGAAGCGTGTGCTCCTCGGCTAATCTGGCGTGGGCCCCCCCGCACCCACACTGGCCGGAGCCGCTTAACCCCTTGCGGTCTGGCCAGCCCGGCTGCGACTCTGCTGCCGGTGCCCCGGGGGACAGCCGGCGCGTGGCTCGCCCCGGGGATAGTACCTGGCCTGGGCTACAAGCGCAGGCGGTGCTGCGCTCGTCGGTGCCTTGTCCCTGTACTCTGCGGCAAGCGCCAGCAGGGCGTTATTTCAGCATAATGCGGATTAAGCATCAGGCGATGTATTAAATTTTCAAAATAGGTTTTTGTTCCTGACCGTGTTTGTTAGCACTTGGAGTTGGGTGGATATTTGCCAGAGTAACACATCTTAAACAATTTAACGGAATAGAAACAAACAAAAACCTCCCAACAAAATATTTTTATTTTTCCAAAGAGACTGGTAGTTGCAGTCCTGGCATTAGTGACTTCTCCAGTTCCACAGTCATCAATGTTTCTCTAGGAAAGCCTTTTTTAAACATCCCCAAAACTTTCAGGCCTTCTTTACATGTAAAGAAACAAAAAATAAGAAAAATAAAAGGCACTAGCCTGATGCATTTTCAGTTGTACATCACTACTAATGGAAGTCATGTGTGTGGAAACACCACTGATTTCGTCCTGGCTTACTGAAATTAAACAAAGACTGATACCTATTTATAAATCCCAAGACTGCTGCCAGTAATGTGTTTTATCACTATGGTTACAAAAACAAATATCCAGTAACGAAGTATGCTTTCCCAAAAGTGAAAGAACTCGGAGGATTCTATGAAAAGACTTGCTGCCAGCGGTAGGATAACGGAAACATGGAGCAAGTGTGGCAAACTGATTAAAAACAATAACGGACCTAACTTTTTTATAGTACCTATATTTACTGGACCGTTTCATTAGAGCTACTTGGTTTGCAATAATCTTTTGTCACTTACATATTCTAGTGTTTCTACTATACTTTCAAAAGGGGGGAAAGCAGGATATTTTAAATAATTCTGTTTATCTTTAATTAGAAAATGAGTAACTTAATTGCTTGTTCTTTTCTTGACCTGATTACATTTCATAAATACAACAGAACGCTTACCAGAGTGTTCCCGAAGTAACATAAAACACATGTACTATCCCACACAGCAAGGACATCAGAATTGAATTTCTGAATGGTTTTATGTACATGAATTTATTGTGGGCAAAGGCAGCCAGCGTCCTTTCCTGCTGCCCTGCGGTGCTCAGGACTTACCATTCGGTGTTGGCTGCGTCGTATGGTCCCGAAGAGGGAATGGCTGAAAGGAGGTAACAGTGATACACAAGGTCTACAAAGCAAACCAGGAATCAGTCCTAGGGCTCTGCCTGATCCAAAAAACCACCCTTTGCAGGCAATATGCTCCTTGTGGTAAGACCATCAAATACATTAAGAAGATTCAGACCTGGTGCTCAAGCATCTCAGTGCCCTGTACCCTCACATGCTAGAGATCTCTTCCAGACTCTGTTTTTTCCTATTTGGTATCTCAGTTGAATGTGCCATCCTGGGGATTTTGGCTGAATTGATCCTTCTTCTAGTATACATACGTGCCCATCTCCAGGCCAGGAAGAGGGCACAGGACTCCTTGTTGCTCGTGGCTATTTTGCGAAGACTTCTGCAAGCCATTGGCAAGTGGGACTTGAATCCTTGCCAGGGCTAGGACATTCAGAGCATGGCAACTACTCTCCTCATCCCCAGTGGTTAAAGGCTGGAAAGCGTAGTCTTCAAATCCTGTTTGTCACACCTGCAAGGACTCCTGTAGATGGAATTTTCTTTATACCTCTCATCTTCTAAAAGAGGTGTGATTTATTCCCAGTGAGGGAAAGTTTTTAAAAGACAAATTGCATCACGAAAATCATTTTTGGTGATGTCGCTTTTTGTCATTTGCAGACGTGAATAGCTTGTTTAGATCTGGCATATTCCATAACCCCACATTAGTACTTGGCTGTCATATCAGGTGTATAAAACCAGTCCGCCTATTATACAGTGAACTGTGATTGAATCCTTTATTTATGACTTCTGCCTCACATTGCATTAATTAGAATGCAAATGAAGGGTTTCCTGGAAAGCTGCTGTTTACTTCTGCCATACTTTACATGTTTCATTAGTCTTAGGACCCTGACACAGAGTCGAGTTATGTCAATTTAACAAGTTATCAGCCAGCTGAGCCTTTGTGGTTGTACATATGCATGCACAAAGGCTTCTGGGGCTGCAGCGTGGTGCAGCCTTCGTTTTGCCTGCGGTGAAAGACCTTTAAGCTGTGTTATCTTGTCTCATATTAGCAACTGTGGCTCAGCTAATTAGTGGTAACTTTTTCAAACAGCATGGCTTGATCCTGTGTCTGAGCCCCTATAATTTGTATCAAAGTTTCTGAATCTGCTTTTGCAAGACACTTCCAACTGGTAAGCAGTGCTATTGGTTTTAACAGAGTTCTCACTAGAGTGTAGTTTTTTGTCCAGTGTTCTTGAAAGTAACAGCGAATAGTCCATATCCCCGACTGGCGGTACATTAAAGCGGATTGTGACTGATTAGAACACAAGTTACAGTTTTTTGTTTTGTTTTTACCCCGCAGTCTCGCACAGACTGCATTTTCACATATGTCCCTGGTTACCAGCCTGTTTGTAGCTGACCCTCGCTTGAGGAAGTTGGCCGTGTTCGGTGCCTCTCTAGGTCCTACGGAGTCTGCTGAGGTCTGGCAGTGTTGCCGGACCTCCTGTGTAAGGCTCCCTCGCCTTGCTGCTGCGGCCAGCCCGGCTGGTGAACTCGGCAGGGGGCCATGTCCTTCACAGAACATCGCTTGGCTTGGCTTGGCTATTGCTATGTGAGATGCAGAACTGAAAAGTAGTGTTTTCCGCATTTTTTTAAATATTAGGGATAATGCCCTTTTGGAGGGGAATGGTTTATGAAAATAACTGCTACTTTCTTAACCTTTCAAAATACTGCTATGAAAGCCCTGTTTCTGAATGTGTTTAAGCCCCAGAGGAAACGCTCGCATGCAAGTTGCACTGAAGGAACTTAAACCAAAGTAACTAAGAATTTGGCCCCGGCACCTTTATTTTCCTCAGCTCCTTCAATGACAGAAGGGGGTGGAGGGAAGTAACCTATCCCATTTCTGTTTGAAAATATTTAGCTTGAGTGATGTGAAGATTTCAGTAGATCTGTGACAAGATCAAAGACTATAAATTATTTAACAGTGGTTCTACTTTTGTGGAATTATTTAAAGTATCATAATTGCAGCTCAGCTTCCCAGCCTTCATTTTCAAGTCTGGAATTCTGTTGGGAACTATCATAATCACTGAAGAGTATAATATTACAGGCTGGGTATAAAAATATCTTTTTAATGACTAGCAAATTAGTGAAATGTCTTGACCTGAATCTAGACCAAACAGAAGACAGTGTTTTTATGGAGGGGGAAGAAAGACTAAATTGTCACCACATTGTTATTCTTGTTAAATTCTCCACTACTTAAAATGTCAGTTGATTAGATAAAATTTGTAACACTGTGCATCAATGCAAGTGATGAAGGGCTGTGTGTTACATAGTATCTTGGCATTTCTGCACTTTTGTTTTCCTTTTAATACTAGCATGTGCATTCTGTGACTGCAACTTGGAAAAATAAAGGCTATTCATTACTTTAGTAGCCTGCGAACAATAGAGATCATGAAAGGCATTGCAGGGAACTCCTCTGTGTGTTGGCTCTTCGAGAAGCAAGATGAGCCCTCAGAGAGTTTTCTTATAGGCTTCAAGTAATTGTTGTGTGCATGATCTGCCTGGCTAAACTCTTTTTGTGTCTGACTTGACTTAACTGAAATAGGAGCTAGAAGAGGCAAAACTTTCCCACTCCGTACCATGTGATTCAAAGCATTAACAGAATTTCTGTATACCTAGGTGCAGGAATGTATTCCCTGAATTCTGGTTTGCAAGTGAGCAGAAGGAAACTGAGCCCTTGTATTCCTATGTGCAATCAGATGTCAGTGGCTAAATTCCCAGTTTGAGGAATTTTGGCCATATAGTGAAGATGCCAAGCAGGTCTCTGCAGATGAAGATTCAGTTCCTGGTTGTGCTATCAATCTCATGTGCAATTTGGGGCAAGTCGCTGACTTTTCTGTTCTTCAGTGCTCCCAAATTAAAACAAAAGGGATAATATCAACCAATTTACATGGTGAGCGTTATGTTACTGTGGCTGTGTTTGTATGAGCTCCATAGCTATGCAGTGTGGAGCCTCCATGTCGAAGGACTAGGATAATCCTGGCAGTGCAGGCACGTTGACTCTGTTTTGCCTTTGTAGCAGGATAAAACAGGTGTTTTGGGACTGAGACCTTCTTACTGTCCTGCATTCATAGGATACCTCATACAAAGAGGCAGCTGTCTCTGACTGAGAGCACAAGAGCTCTACTTCAATACAAGCAATAGGAGCCCAAAGATAATATGATGCAGGAAGAGAGGTGGTGTCCATTCCTGCCTTTTTCTCCACCTGACCAGGCCCCTGATACTTTGCAGTGCTGCAGGAGGTGACTGCAAAACATTGCTGTTTTCTGGCTCACCTGTTCTCTTAAAAATTGTCTCTGCTGTGGGCTAGGTGGTGCAATTGGTTAGTGAGTGCACTAGCCTTCAATCCCAGGTACCAAAGTGCACTAGTCACTAGTGAGCAGGCCATTAATCACTCATTTTTCACATCTCTGCAAATCAGTATGGCCACACAGCTAGATAATCTCTGCTTGAGAGAAGCTCACTCTAGTAAAAACAGATATTTTGTGATCTTGGGAAGCAAAGACACGTAAGAAATTTGTTCAACACTCGGCTCCAATGAATGTGATTAGTCGCTGATTTACATAAGTATGAAGGAGATTAATAAATTAAAATGAAAAAGAGTGTTATGCTGAGACCTTGTATTCTGGAAGGATCTGCATAGTAGGTTGGAGGCAATCTGCAGCAAGGTTATGCTCAATACCTGCATGTATTGTGTATGCACTTGGGCTCTTCAGGTTAGTAACATCTCCCAGAAGATGAACACGATGTGAACACTCGTGTTTATTGAGAAATGTCATCTGTTAGATATCAGCCTAATTTTCTCCAGTGACACAAAGCAGACTTCACCCTTGCTCTGTAGAGACAGCAGCACTTTGTTAGTGTGTATGCAGTCTAGCCTTCTGGCCTGGTTACTCTTCCAGGCTGTGTGTTGACATGCAGTGGGGACCTGGAGTCTCCAAAGTTTTCAAGCAAGACTGTGTCATGGTGCAGCTATTTCTTTCACTTCTCTGTGCTGAATTATGTCCTCCTCCTCCTCGGAAATGTTGTAGAACATATGTTGCTTTAAGGGCTTATTCATTTTGTTATGGTTCCTTGCTGTCCAGTTTTGCTGAAATTGTGTTGACAGATCAGGAAGAGCTCAGAAAAGAATATTAGGAGAATGATCAGAGATCTGGAAAACCTGCCTGTGGAAGCTCAGCCTCTTTAGTTCATTCAAGATAGTGACCTGATGATATCCTAGATATACTTTGAATAAAGAAGAGCTTTCAGACTAATGGATGGCTTTTTCCTTTACCTGGAAAATGGCTGCCAAAATAGGAAATTTGGCTTTTTTTTTTGCTTTTTTTTTTTTTTTAGAGTGGGAAGAGTGATTAACCACTGCTTTTATGGGCACATGATGAGGTCTTCATCACTTTTAGTCTTTAAGATTTAAGCTTTTTAGTTCTGGAGTCAGGAGAGAGTTTTATGGCCTGTGGTGGTAGGAGCTGATGTTCAGCAGACTCAGTGCCTGCAACTGCATACAGCCAGCTGCAGTCATCTTTCTGGTTCCTCCCAGCACCGTATCCCTAAGTCTGTCTTCCAAAAAATTGTGCTTCAATCTTCAAGATGAATGAAAGTTTGAATAAAGCTATCACTAACTTAAGATTTTCCAGCTGGCGCTGTGTAAGAGGTCAGATGGGTCAAGATCCTTCTATCTGGCCATCAATCCATGACTGCAAACTGGGCTCAATAAGCAAGGGAAGCTGTTCTTCCACTGAAAAAGCTTCAAGTCTTACTTTACCAGCAAGGTCTTGGCTTAAACGATCTTAGTGAGGCTGTGCTGTATGCAAGGAGCCTTTGGAAAGCTCCCAGATACATTCTCTACTGTACAGAGACTAGATAGTCAGTGGTAAAATCTAATCTAGTATGTGTCCTGGAATTACTACTCATCCCTCTTTGTAATAAATGAGAGCTATTTGGCTACAATCTTTCTAAAGCTGTAATGCAGAGGGATCCTGAAGTACAAGAGTCCTATCTTATACAGTTACATTCAAAATATACCCTAGGGACTGCTAGAGTTATTTATAATCATTCCTTTAGGATCCCAGGATTAAATTCTAAGTGGCAAACAAATAAATAAACAATGCTTCTCCCTAATGCCTATTTATTTACCATAGATCAATGGAACATTCAAGGATGAAATTGGTTTTCTTAGAGTATTAAAAAAATATTTAAAATAAATTTTATTATGAGAATAATATTGTTTATTCTGAAGGGGTGAGGGGTTAGTTTGAGTCAGGGTGTCATAAAGTGTTCTGTTGTGAAAGAGGAGAAGCATTTAGGGGTAGGAAAAGGGAAAAGAAGTTAAAGGATGCTTCATTTTGGTTCTCCAGTTTGACATCTTCCTAAAAGAAGTCTGTGATATTGCCCTACGGTTGCTGGAAATGTAGGCAAATGATATTACAATGCACTCATTTCAATTGCGTGGACATAGGGCGTCATGCCAGCGTGGGTAATTGTGATACCCATTTGGGGCCGTATTGTTTTGTAACAGGTCCTGCTGTTTCCCCTTTTCTTGCACCTGGTCCAGAAAAGCCAGTGTCACAGTGTGCATAAGAGCCCAGCTCTTGGACTGCACTTAACTCTTCTGACAGAAATGCATGTGGATATGAGGCAGGTTTCTCTCACTGTTGCACTAGATTGTGACTGTTGATGCCGTTTTCCTTCCCTCTTTTTTCATGGACCCCTCTTCTCTCTGAGTTTGGAAGGGAACAAGCAAATTCTTTTGATTCTGCTTTACCAAAAGGAAAACGAATAGCAAACAAGGAGGGGTTTAGGGCTGTTTACTTAAATCTAGAATGGTTTTGAGGGCTACGGATTGAGGCGCTGATCACTGCCACCTCATAAAAAAGCAGAGCTCTTTCTTTTCAGGTTTGGGAAAAAAACAAATCAAAGTACACAAAAAAATATTAGCAACCACAAAATGTAAGAACAGTCATTGCAGGGTATAAAACCAGTTTTGTCAGACCATAACAAGTAGTAAATGTCCAGGTGAACTGAAGACCTGTGAAATGAAAATCTAATTTTTAAAATGTATTGTGCTTGTATAGAAGTTTTTCCTCTCTCTCTCCTCTCTCTGTCTCCCCCTTTCTCCCTCTCCATGTTTTTGAGTTAGTTTTAGTATTCTTGAAGGCTAATAGTATTGCAGCTCTGATGACCAAGATCTAGATCTTGAATATAGAGCTTCTACTGGGTAACGATTGAGAAAGTTTCTCTGTATTGTATGCATTGAAGCTATATGAACATATATAGGTTCTCTTAAGAGCTTCTCTGTATGCTGCATGCATCTACCATATCCTTTTATGATTTTTTTTTTTCTTCTCACCTTCATATGTTTTGTGCCAGTCCGTGTCTTTTTTTTTTAATCTCCTTCCTGCTGCAGACTTTATCTAACCTGCGTGTTTTGCTGCTGTGATGGGAAGATCATCTGCGTAGTTCAGTCTTCATGGCTGTAAAATCCTCCCATTGCCACTGAGGCTGTAGCATTGGTTGTTCACTGGTGCACAGGCAGTAGTGGGTTTTGCACCAAGGGGTCTGCTTTAAAACTTGCGTCTCATGGGAGGAGATGATCCCCCCAAGCTGCCATGTGCCTGTCCGGCCAGGGTCATCAAGAGGTAACTGTCATGGGCCAGCTGTGAATCACAGCCTCCATGTGGGAGACAGGGATGGCAGTGATGGAAGTAACTGTGAAAAAGAGTAACAGGAGCATTGGGTTACTGATGGCTGAAATCTTCTGAAGAGGAAGGAAAGAAACAAATTTGAGTACTAGATAATGAAGAGGAGCCTGAAGGAATGTGGAAAATATGTATGGTGGCAACTAGAGAGACTGCAGTGGTCTATAAATGATGCAGAGTATTGTGAAGACTAAGATGATTATATATATACGATGGACTTAAAAATCCTTACAGGCATCTGGAGAGGTTACGTGAAAAAGAAATTTTGCATGTTGGGACTAAAAGGCATTGCTAATTGATAAGCTATAGATGCTGCTTTTGAAAGGCCATGAGTATTTTAAAAGATGGAGGAGAATGATTGCAGACTTTGCAAATGAACTCTGTGTGTGTCAGGAGGGGAGGTGAAATATTTCTCTTGATTTTGTTAGAGAATTGGAGTTTTGGGGTTGTTGTCAGGGAAATGCTTATGGCTGTAAATTGCATTTTTTAAACTCTCTCTCCCTCTCTCTGTCTTTCTCTCTAATTTAAATGTCCTTTGTCCCATTTGCTGCATTAGACTTACAGTTCTTGCTTTAGGCTTATATTAAAAGTTGGCAGTCTCGGCTGGAGGAAAACTAGGGGATAGGTCAGATGCTAATTAATTTCATGCTAATTGTGCCATAATTTGAAATCCAGTGGATTAGTTTCTGTGGGAGAGCTGAAATGTATGGAAAGGCAAAAATGAGTAAGGATAATTAATTTCCATAAAATTGCTTGGGATTCTTTAAGAGAAAGATCTTGTGTTGCTTTTATTTTATTTTTACTTGAAACATTTTAAAGGTGCCTGCACTGCAGAACACCTAAAAGAAACAGCCTCACAGCTGCCTGAGCTCTCGGTGAGGTTTAGCTGGCTTCACCTAGGAGAGACAGACCTGGGCCCAAAATCCCGGGGCTTCTGGGTGGGTTTGGGGGGCATATTCCTGACCCTGGCGGATGGTCACTGCTCTTGCACGCAGGGGAAGAGCTCCCTTTCACCTGTCCTTGTGCGGGTGGCCTAGACCTTTGGGCTGGCTGCATGGGAAGAAGAAAAAGTTACTTGCCTGCTCTCTCCTTTCTCACACTGGTCAGGGCTGGAATGGGCAGGAAGGGGTAAGGCATGGCCAGCAAATGGTGCCACCAGGCTCTCAGCGCTCCCCTCTCACCGTGTCCCCAGGGCTTGGGCAGAGAGCTTGACTTGGAGCCAGGCTGGGGTAGCAATTTACTGCTGGCCTGTAATGGCCATAAATTACTACGTGCCCTGGAGAACAGCAGTACTAGAGGTAGAGCTGTGACTCAGAGGTGGGTGCCACACGCGACACCTCCCCGGCCTTTCCCTTGCGCACAGAGCCCCATCTCTTGCCCAGGTGGTGCCCAGTGTCAGTGACCTGCCCCGCGTTCCCGGGCTCGCCATGTGCAAAGTATCTTTGCACGCTGTTGATTATAAAGCTATGTATTTTCCTTGGAGTTTTCTCCCCTGACATTATCAGCATACTAGAGTTCAATGACCTTGTTTTGAACCGCTGGAGAGCAGCGGCTTCCCAAGTAATCGTCTCTTGTTCTGAAACGCAAGGGGCTCCAGTACAACGCGGAGGCGGGGGAGCAGGGGAGAGCTGTGTGGTTTTCACAATTGAACTTCTTCTGTTTTGCTTTCTACTTGTGAACACCAAGCAGAAGTTCAAATAACATTACAAAGCAGAAGGCTTTATGATTAATTGCGCCTGGTACAGATATAATTTAAACATATTGACTTGTCTGAAATAAGTGCCAGACGGTGAAATAGGGGAGACAGGAAGTGGCTGGTTGAGATTGCTGAAACAAGCTGGAATCAAAAGTCAGGGAGAGGAAGTGCATCATCATTTAACTTTGTTCAGCAGCTCTGCAAAAAGCTGATGCAATCTCTGATGGGCAGTGAAATCAAAGGGCGAAAAATCATGACAAATTCTGTGTGCTTTTAAAATTAATGTAAAGCTAATCAATAGCTTGACTTGGTGCAATATAAAAACGTAGTACTGGGACCTCCATTACAATGATTTTTCTTTAAGCCTATATTCTGGGATTGCTATTAGAAAGGTTTTAGAGATAATAATGGCAGTTAAAAGACAGCTTTCTAATTCCCTTCAGGTAGTTGTGTTTCACTGCAACTAGTCTGTAGCTGTGCTGGGAACTAGGTAGTGTCAGCCCTTGAAAGATTATGTTTTCTTTAGCTTTTTTTCTTTATGGACCAGTGGGGCCCTTGGAATATTTAAGATGGTTTTTAAATGGGGTCAGGGATGGAGAGGAGGAGAAACCATTTAACTGGACTTGCTGTGCTAAAAGAGCTCATGACTTTTTTTTTCCCCTCCTTCCCCTCTCTCTCCAGCAAACTGTGACCATATGGGAATCTGTGAGTCAAAGTTCAGAAATCAACCAGCTGCCTTAGGTTTCTGATAACAGATCCTATTGTGGTGAGGGCTTGCTTATCTTTGATAAACCGTGCGTCTAAAATCAGATTATGTGTATTTTTCTCAACTTTATGGGTGAATTTTATCACCCTGGGCACACATTCTTCACTCTCTCGCTCAAGCTGGTCATAACTGTTTAATGATTACGACTGTGCCATCTGTATAAGTGTTACATCGTTCACTGCAGTCCCTCTCAGAGACTTCTATTCATCTCAAATTCTGTCTCTGAGGGTGCCAGTCACGGAGACTCCGCGACTCAGCACCCCTGGAGCCGAACTGTGATTCATGTCTCCAGAGTTTCATGACGTTGGCCTTGCAGAAGCCAGAGTCCAACCTTCAGCCCCAGCCGTTTCTTGTTCCGCTTTCCCTGAAATGTGCTGGTCATCATGGGATGGCAGCTGTGCAGAAATTTTGCACGAAATATGAATGCTGGTGAGATTTGTCTCCTGCCTGGTTTTGGAAATAACCTTTTTAGGGCAATCTCCCAGGTGTAGGTGTTGTGATTGTACTTTGCTGAGCAGCCTGTGTTGCAAGAGTTGCAATGCATGCTGGACTGTGCTTAGGCAAAATAAGTTGGTCTGGCTTGTTGCTTCCCTATCATCTTGGGTGAAATCTCAACTTCCCTGTCCTGGTGTTCTGAGTTCTCTTCCAAATCAGAGCAAGAGATGCCTGAGACTGCAGATGATGTAACTGTGGTCTTAAAAAGAGACGTCCCTAAGCAAAGGGTTCAGGGTAAAGAAAAGGCATCTAACCACAACCTGGACTTCAAACCAAACAACACTTCCTCAGTCAATGAGCTTTGCCCAAATGCAGAACCAGAAGTATTACTGTGCCAAGTATTACTTGCCAAGTATTACCAGGAATTACTGGAGGAGCAGGAGAAGCCATAGAGGAAGTTTGAGGACTGAAGGGAGCAAAGAAGGATAGGATGAAGCCATGGGGCTGGGAGGAAACACATCTATATGGAGGAAGCCTGGAGCACTCTGGAGGGGAGAAGATTATCCTGTTATTCCTGTGAAAAGGTGCTGATCGTTTCCCCCTCCAATGCTAAGACAAGTGTCAGTTTCTTCAACTGGAAGGAAAGACCAGAGGATGTTTAAATGAGAAATGATAGATGCTGAGGTAATATAAAAACAAAGGGATAGACATCAAATGAAAAGGTGAAGGAGAGAAAAGCCAGGCCTGGAGACAGGAATGGGTGAGGGAACCACATCTGAATACCCTGTAGCGTACACAAGATGCTGTCTCCTCTTTTCCTGAAATATATGGCTCTTCTTCAGAGAGTTTCTGCTTCATTCTTGACAGATAGATCTGCTCTGTAATTATTGCATGTTCTCTTTAGCCTCTGTCTTTACTTTCTCTTCCTACTCTTTCCCCCAAGAAGATCACAGAGCAGCTGATATGATGTCTGGTATTTCCTTCCAGAGCTTTTTTTAGTCTGCACCTGGGCCCAATTAGCATCAAGACAATAAGGCAACTACAACTGACACTCTTGTATCAGCAGAGAAGGGAACCTGGTAGACTCAGGTGAGTAAAAATAATAGATCCTGGTTTGTTGCAGACACTTCTGTTGAACTCCTCCTTGCCAAGGCTGAACCGTGGTTCCCGTGGGAGCTTCTTGTCTTCATTTTTCAGAGGTCTCGGAGTAGATGGTTTCAGTATTTGAGGTTCCTTGCTGTCTTCAGTATCTGTGTGGATGAGACAAAGTTGCGAAATGTTTTAGTCTTGTATGCTGCCTCTTTCCTGGGTCAGAGGGCAGGGAGGTTGCATTATGTTCTCAATGCTGAACCACCATAGAAGGTCAAGCCTGGACAGCTGTTTCAGCAATGCTGGTGAGCTGGAAATTAATATTCTGAAGGAACTAGTTGGCCTGTGGGTTTTTTGATGGTGTATGACCACATCAGGAAGGCCTATGATTTATCTTCACTACAGTTCCTTTTTGATAGCAGAGGCCAAGAGTCTGATTTCTCCGTATTTCTATTTTAACTCTATGTGGATTGTTGCATCTGCTCTGACCACTACAGTGCTAATAACTAAGCTGCCACGTGGCTGATGCAGGTTATTTAGTGAAGACCTGGAATACTCTTCCTTTATTGCCTCAGTGTGGCTCTTCAGTGTGGTAGAGGGTTTGTTTATCAGCTCTTACTCGGGACTTTATGTAGCTGGATAGGGGCATGAGAAAGGAGGGAGCCTCCAAAGGTTAGCATGAGTGTTTGGTTATGACGGTAACATAGTGTCACTGCGGGGGGGGTTTTGAAGGCCTGGAGATGGCATTGTGAGCTGTTTTGAAAGCTGCCAATTGTTGTCAGTGTGTTGATGATTATTTTCAATTTGTTTTGTTTTGTTTTTTAATTGTGGAAATGTTCCCAGAAGCTTAGTAAATGAGGACATGTTCTTATAAATATTCAGCTAATATGTTAAAGCTCAAAAGGCCCAGCTTTGGTTATGAAACCTATTCCTTCAGCTTGGTGTCATTTGTCTCCTAGAAGGCCTGTGTTTGGAAAAGGTGCCCCTAGCTGCAGGAAGAGGCTATTTCTCTCAACCTACAAAGGACCAGAGCTCAGAGTATGCTTCTTTTAAAACAGACGTGCAGCCTTGCAAATGGATTTAATCCCACTCCAACAGATGGCTCTGTTTGTAGACATGGGATGCCAGAAAACCACAATGTATTCTGTATGATATTTCTAAGCCCTATGCAAAACTGCTGAACCAAAAATGTAGTCTTAAACAATTAAAATCAGAATTGTGTTTGCAGAGGTGTTACGTGGTTAGTTTTCTTTCATCCCTTAGAGATTTCCTTTTTCAAGGATGATGGAGCTTGTTGAATGCTCTGGCTGTCCATTGCATTCAAAAATAGTCAGCAAAATATTGTCCCGAGTGGCTTCATGAGATTTCCTCCTCCTTTTGTGCATGCTCAAGATCAAAACTGGGCGACTTCCTCACAGTGAGAAAATAATTGGTAATTTTCAATAGCGTGGTGGTGACATGGGAGCTTTGGAGAATCACCACAAAGCCAGTATCTGAAAACTGAGTGTGAACTGAAAAGGTCTGAAATAGTTGGCAGGTTTTCAGCTTCTTGCTGACATAGTTGCATGAGTCCCATGGAAAATCTGGGATTTGTACCCCTGTGTAGATTAGCCACTAAAACAATCTCTGTATTTTCTGGCTTATATAGCTAACCTTAATGGTGTCTGTGTGAGTCTTGCATTGTGACATTGCATAAGGTATTTTGACAAAGCTAAAAGAAAGGTAAAAAGAAGACCTGATCTATGCTTTTTTATCTTCCTGCTATCCCTCACTGATGTAAAAATGCAAATTAAAAAAAATCCCGTTCCTTCGTATGACCTCCATTCACTTTATTTCAATTTAAAAGAGCATTCATAGTAATTAACTGTAGCCATCCCTTTTCTGACTTCTTGCAGGGGAAGCCTTCCTGCTTTGTTATATGCTTAGGGCTGGGTTGGATTTCTCCAGTCTGTGTTGCATGGTGAAGAGATGAGTGGAATGGGTAGTTGAATCACACCTCATTTCTTGATGGCCCAACAAAATGAAACACGTACTACTCAGAGAGCAAGTTTCCCCTCGCTGTGAACTTGAGTGGCAGAATGTAGCTCTTTGTTTCTGCAAACTGATGTTTCCAATTCTATGCATTTCAATTCTGCAAACTCTTTTTCATGGAAAGAGAGAGAAATAAAACTTGCAAGTGTGGGAGGTTTTGCTTTTCTGCTGGTAAGACTGATACTGTAGGTACTTTTTTTGGAAAAGTAACCTACACTGACTTCTGCAAAGTAACACCTTGATTTACAGCATTAGGAGGTCCAAAGCATTCAAATGCCTCTATGGGAAGGAAATGGATTAAGGGAAGTTATCCAGAGTCCTTCTCCATATGTTTTCCTTCCATGTCTTCTGTGGTACTATAATAGAGGAGCATAGGGAGCGGGATGTCAACATAGTGGGAAGACAAAAACAACGAAACTTCAATGAATTGACGATGAAAAGGAGAGAGAAGAAAAGACTGTGCAGAGAGCTGTGGATGAGCCAGGGGAAAGAAGAGGGCACGTAACGTCTGAATGCCTGAAGGAAGTGAAGGGGCAGCAGCACAGTCAGCCAGTTTAGCAAAAATGAGGAAATGAATGGACAAGTGAAACGGCAATAAACTGATGCAGCTTATAACGCACAGAATTAGAAGCACAGTTTTCCCAAGTGAAGGGATAAGTTTTGCCACTTGTGGATGTACTGATTAGGACCTTATTCTTTGAATGGTTTTCCTTTCTTTTCAGTGGACCAACTAGAGAAATCGTGTGATTCAGAATGAATATTAGAGGCAGTGTCTGGCTCTAAATTTGTTGAATTCCTTCTGCTTCATATCAATGCCACAGAATACAGTTTTGTATTAGGGAAATTGAGACCTACTCTAAGAATGTATATCACATTAGATGATATATTACTGTTCCAATCCCCAGTCTTGAACATCCAAAATAGCTTAGGTGGACACGTGAGGCAAGTCCCAGGCTCTGGTGAATGCTATTTAGTGTTCCGTAGGGAAGGAGAGAAACACTGTAATGAAATCACCAGCCTTAAACTAAGCTGCTTTTCTTAGGTGACTCCCCCAGATCTCAGCAGAAACGTGTCTCTGCAGGTTCAGCCAAGTTGCCTGTTGAATAGTTTGGCCAAATGCAGGAAGCAAGATCTTTGACCTTCTGCAGTGTCCTCATTGTAGACGCATGCATATAATTTCCAGTAATTTAACAGGAGCTTTAGTTTGAAAAAGATTTGGGTTTTATTACTTTCATTCATCATCATTAACTCATGCCATGTGGCGGAGAGGAGGGAATGACATATTTCCGCAATTAGATTCAGTATTTTGCATGAAAAAATGAGCTGTTACAGCAAATGCTGCTTTTGAAATAAGGAATAAAACAAACGGAAACAAAAGTTGTGATGTGTGCTTGGAAAAGAAGAGTTAAAAAGGGATATTTTAACAATGAAGTCTTCTTTAAGTTGTGGTTAGAAATGATTTAGCCTTCTAACCTATTCCTACTGTGTACTTGGCTTACATTCAAAAAAATATTTTCATCCAGTACCTTGATGCGCTTCTAATTCGTCTGTTACAAACATGCCATACTTTCTGCTTACTCTTAAAAGGTGCGCTGGCTTAGTCTTCTGAAAGTACCTTTGCATAGAGCTGTTTCAGTTTGCTGGAGGAGTGTGAAATTTCATTTGATTTTAGTTCGTGTGGGTTTGCCTTGCTTGAGTTTTCATTTAGCTGAGCCCAACAACTTAACACAAAACACAGCTAGGAAAATCCTATTTCCTACGGTGTGAATGCAAAAGGGATCAGTTCTTCGGGGTAGCTTGACTCTGGACCGAGGTGCACTTCAAGGGTTTCTGTACCTTTTTTTTTTTCTTTTTTAAGCTTTCCTCAAGCAAGTGAAATTTCAAGGGCCCGATCTTGTTTTCTATGAAGTCAAAGGGAAGTTTGCCATCAGTTAAGAGGGGAACAACATGGGGCCCAATGTTGGTAATGAAACCCAAAACCAGGCGAGCTTTATGTGGTCGAGGGTCTCTGCCAGCATTCCACACGGCTGTGTGAGATGCATGCTCCCCTGATAGTCTAATGAAGAATATGCATGCACCCAAACATGTATTTTATTTTACATAGCAGCCTGCTTCTTCAGTAATTTGCCTTTTCTCCTTGCATGCGTCTCAGTGTCGTGGATGTTACCGGGAGCCAGTACTCCTGATAGGTTTTGTGTTTCCTTTCTTGGGATGTTGGTTTTCTTTTCTGCATGTTCAATTACATGTGCACATTCATCTGTCATTAGTTTCTGTTCACTGGAGGATATTTTGCAGAGCTCTTTACGTGGCATTCATAATATTCTTATTCATGATTTGAATTTCTTACTGACAGCAAAAGTTCAAATCTTTTTGCTGCTGTTTTATTCATTTTATAGCTCTGTCTAGATAAACCACTTACAAGTTCTGTAGCGGAAGTTTAACAATTTGGTTGAATTTTTCCCTTTAATTCAATTGTGCATTGAATTCTGTTCAAATTTAGATTTATTTGTACTGTTTTTAAGGCATTTAAAAATGTAAACTCCTCGTTTATCAGGATTTCTCTAGTGATTGCTTTCTTACATTGTTGTCATAATTCTCAGAGGGTTTTTTGTTGTTGTTGTTGCTCTCACTCTTCTTTAGAAAAATGATCCTCATCTTTTGATTATGCTTGCCAGCTCATCTCTGTTTCCGAAAAAAATGATCATTTGTGTTACTGCACTCAGTTACCTATGTTAATAGTGAGAGTATATGTGCATAGATGTGGGTGGTAGGGAGATTTATGTGTGTGTATATAAATATATATAAATGTATATATATTATATATATGTATTATCTTCAGCTGTGTGATGCATGCACCCACATCTTTTTTTGCTCCTTTTTTTTTAATTCCTCAGTTTCCACTGTAGCTTTTATGAACATCCCATCCAGAGATATGACTGTCTCTGGACAGAAAGCAAAAATACAGAACTACTTATAAAAGATAAATCCGAGCCACCTTTGTTGTGGTAAACGTCACATGAAAGGAGATAGGGGGAGGTAAATTTGGTGAGTTTTCTTTACCCAAAGGGGAACCGGCAGCCCTCCCATTGCGGGAGCCTGTGTCTGCAGCTGTGCTCTGCTTGCAGGTCCCTACCAGAAGCTCAGGGCACAATCTTTGCCCCCTGCCCAAGGAAGCAAACTTCAGCTTACTTCAGCTGCCCTCAAGACCCTTTTCAGTGGAATTTCCACAGAATCACAGAATGGTTGAGGTTGGAAGGGACCTCTGGAGATCATCTAGTCCCACCCCCCTGCTCAAGCAGGGTCACCTAGAGCACGTTGCACAGGATCGCGTTGTTATCCATGTTATGGATGTTATCCACATTTATACAAAGAGTTTCACATAACAAAGTACATGAGCATTTTGTTTTGAGGACATTATGAGCCAAATATCTTTTTAAGAAATGAAACCAGCACCTGAGGTATCACTTATTGTCATTATAAAAGAACCACTAGTATTTTCAAAAGCTTATTTTTTAAGAGAAACCATAATTCTTAAGAGAAAACTATTTTGATATTCATAGCTCTTTGCATCAGAAGTTGCTAACATAAGTACTTTACAACCCTTTTTGAAGAAAGGCCACTTGTTTACAGAACTTTCATTGCTATCCACACAACAAGAATAGCAGTCTCTGATTTTAGGTGAATAATTATCTCTAAGTAGTTAATTTATGTTCATTTAAATTTGCTGTGGCTGGAATTAAAGTGTAAGTTATGACTTTATGTCAACTGACAGTTACTATTTCCTCCATTTTTAGCATAAAACTGAAGTATATGATATGAATAAAAATGTTTTAATGTATGAAACTCCTATACCATGGAAAAGACATAAAAAATGGCACCTACACTCAGGTAGTATCACATCTTCTTGTGACCCCACCAAGAGCATGCAGAGAATAATTCAGTGCCTTCCTTGGACCCTTGTCTGTAAGAAGGTTAAAATCTGCCCTTGCACAGAGGATACATCCGGAACCTCATTTCTTACTCCTCGTTTCAACCATGCATAGAAGTCAGCACAAGCATATTGGAGTAAAAACTTTCTCTTTGGCTCTTGAATAGATTTCCATGATGATATGCTAAAATGTTGAGTCTAGCATTTGGCACAGATGTCAGAAAAGAAATTTCACTGATAATTTATTTCTTTTACTAATAAATCATCTGGCTATTGATCTAGTTTGAGTTTGTTTGGCTCCAGTTGTGCCTTTCAGAAGTGCCCTTTTGTAAACAGATTTTCCTTATCTATGTGAGTTAGGATTTGACTTTCACACTTTGTGCTATAAATTACACCCGTGTCTCAAGTATGGTACTAATGCCTGGGATTTAGTGAGAAGGGGAGGAATTTGAGCTCAACTTTTGTCATGGAAGGCTTTGCTTTTTCCATTACTTAAGCTCCGTATTGGGACATCTTTCTCTCTGCTCCCTTCAGAGCTTTTGCAGAAGCTCTGCAAGCATAGCGGAAGAGTAGCCTGAAATAAATTCACTTGCCACCTTTTGAATTTGATGTTTCACTTTGCCTTCTTAAATTTTGAGGATATATGTTTTAATTAGCACTTAAAGGTAAAGGCATGCAGGGTCAAAAGACTCCTCATGCGAGAAACATGCTCCTGGAAGCAAACAGGCTCCCTGCACTTGGGGAGATTATTAATATAAGGCGAGTTTACTCAAGAAATTCCAGGATCAGGCCTGTGATACTGAATTTGATTTAATTCACTCATACATAATGATTACCCACAGCTCTGAGCAGATGTAGTAATGACTACAATTACTTGCAGATCATTTTTTATTATGATTAAATCTGTACATGATATTATTCTTGAGGCAGTGTTTTTTTAATATTCAGCTTGCTCCCCTCCCTCATCAACACTGCCTGTGCACAAGGTTAGAGGCAAATCCCCAGTTCTGCAGTGAATAGCTTTCTGTCATGAGCAAATGCTGGTTTTGGTTGGAGTCCACTGGAGTATGCAGTTAATAATGTTCAAAGTTCATCTGTGGAGCATCAAAAATGTGTGTGTGTGTGTGTGTGTGTGTGTGTGTGTACTTGAACTGTGAGTTTCCGTAAGCTTCAAGAAAGTGATCTCAGGATAATGTTAAGTGTGGAAATGAGAATACCACCTGCAGTATTTGAGTGACCATGGACTAAAGCAATGGAGCACCCAGCAACCTGACCTAGAAGCTTGGTTGTCCCTAAAAAGCATTCACCTGTTTCAGACTGGTTTTGCTGGAGCTGACCGAATTCCTCGTTCTGCTCCCAGTTCTGCCCAAGTCCGTTTGCGTAAGCCTAGAGAAGTCTACAAATTTTGTCTTTTAATTTATAGTTCTGTGAGAGGAGAGTAGGACTTAATATAAGGGTAGGAAGACTCATTTGGCTTGAATTAATCATATTAGGGAATGCTGAAGATATGGAAGGAGTCTCGTGCTTGTGGGTATACAAGAGAACAGCATTATCGCAAACTGGGCATTTGCCACATGTTTGTCGTTCTATTTAAATGTGATGGTTGTTTCATCTTTTAGATTAAGCACAGGGAATATTGCAAATTGCCCAAATGGAGGTAAATATAGCTACACATTAAAAAGTCATTTTTATAAGCATGATCATTCTATGTTTTCAGTAAAAATTGTTCTTATTGACCATTAGAGGCCACTATTTTTTTTAAGATGGTAGTTTAGAGAAAATCAGGAGGATATCATTGTCTGTGGACAAGCTAAAGATTTTCTAATTAAGAGAACAAGTTTCCTCAGCCGCCGCCTCCTTCAGCATTCCCATTTCAGCAAACTGAGATTTGTCAGTAAATACTCAGCACTTTTGATTGTGGTTCTTTTTCTGCAGAGGGAGGATCACTGCATCAAACAAAAACATCTATCACAGTTCTTGTCATCTGTGTTTGTTTCTGGATATGCTTTTTCTGGTGAAAGCCATGACAAAATCTCTGGTCATGATGAGGCAATTTTTAAAAGCAATGAATTGTGGTTGGGAGGTGAAAAGTTGTTTGCCTGTAGAATTTCCACTCAGCCAGTCTAATTTGAATAGGGTGACCAGGAAAGAACCTGTTATGGAATATTTTGCTTCATGGTGTTGGTCTTGCTTTGTAGTTTACACTGATTTTAGGCATGCTCTTGATTAAAGGAGCTGACTCCCCCAAATTCTGGAAAGTTGCTGCTCAAGAACTCTTACTATTGCTTAAAATATCATTTTAAACTGCCACACTGCACCTAAGGCACTATGGTAACTGAGCAGGAAGAGGAGATGACTGATTCGCAATAAAATGCCAGTCTCCCAAAATGTAGCTACAGGAATTAGTTCTTTGCATAAAGTGGGTGAAAGGAGCGTCAGTACCCTTAACAATTAAATTCACCGTAATGATTAGGTGCAGTAACATTCAGGAGCAGTGGGCTCTGCACTGATCATGAGAAGATGATGCATGTTGCTCGATGCTGATGAATGATAATGCAGAGTGACAAGTTGATGTCTTTAGATTGAACAAGCCACCCTGCATTTTATAACCTTGCATATGGTCAGGGAGGGACACTCTGATCTGCAGTGTCTAGTGTGGTGCTGATAAAAGGACAAGTAAGGTCTGACATGACACTCGAGGCATGGTTTTATAAAAAGTCGTTGACCACTTTAAGGGAGACACTTTTAGCACTATGCATAGTAAACCAGGCATAACTGCAAACCAGGAGGCCGTTTGTCATAAAGATTATTACTAGATGGTTAAGCACTTGAAAGGCTACCACCTGATGCAAGACCTTCCCTATAAAAGCTTGGCTATAGGTCGGTAATTTGCCAATATTCCTGGGTCAGGAGAAAGCAGCTTAAGATCAGAAATAATAATGGAGCATTTTAGAGCCGACAGTACATTGCCAGAAGCACTGGAAGTATTAATAATTTTCGTGATAAAAAGACCCTATCAGGTTTAGGAAGAAAAAAGCCACAAAGGAATCTAGTCAAAGATTTGAAGAGAAACTACAAAGGACTTCATTAATACAAAAGGAAAGATTAGCCCAAGAACAAAAAAATAGGAGAGGAGTTGGCAAGTATAAAGCTGGGAGAAGAATTATAATAATGTCATACATGGGATATTTGAGTGAAAAGTTAAAGAGAAATTAAAACAAAGCTATGTTAAAACTTTTCAGACCAATAAGGTCAGAAGAATATTCCCCAAAAGCTTAGATGAGGGTTTGTACTGGATGTGGCTGTAAAACTTAATTTTCACTTTTGATCACAAATGCAGCACTGGCATGAAGAGTGATAAGAAAAGCAGCAGAGGACATGGCGAGAGGTCGTGCCGGGAGCTTACAGCCGCTTCAGTACACAATCTAAGGCTGAGTTCTTCAGTTCTTTGGGAATTTCATTGGTTTTCTGAGACAACAGCAATTGTAATTCTTTCTTCTAGGGCTTAGAGTGTAGTCCAAGAGCTTAATAAAACAACGTGAAGGAAAGCTCATTTGCTGGACTTTGTATGCAAGTTCGCATTTGAAACTGAAGAGCAAACAGAGCCATGAGATACCCATTGTGGCTCATGAATGGAAAATGAATTATGTTGTTCAAGTATCATGTTCACTTGCATATTTCCATGTTGCAAAACAATGGCTTACAAAATAGTGCACGCAGCATGCCTATAATTTTGGGTTGCAGTTGAAGGGCAATTTAGTAATACTGTGCCCAAAGGCTCCGAGCAGCATTGACACAGTTTTGGCCCCTTGCGATGATCTATTTATGAAGACACAATAATGACCTGGTTTATGTCCCAGGGAGCTTACAATCTAATTGAAGAAAAGATCCAAAAATGCTGATGATAAACAGGAAGGGGAAAGAATGGATGAGGGCAAAAGGAGAATATACATTTACCTAGTGGTGGTAGTTAGAATACCTGTCACCTTTACTGCTGTGCTTATGTTCAAGCAGGGCAAAACAGTGGTGTGTTGATACCCACAACATCCCTGCTTCAGGAGCAGGTGTTTTAATTTGAAGGTCTGCACCTTGTGCTTATTGAGCTCTTCAGTCCATCTGGATAGCTGTGATTTCTTTCATTTTGGAGCGTTACTATATGGACAAATTAGCTGGATGGAGGAAAAAGGGTATATGTAGTTATCTGAAGCTCTTCATGATTCTGACTGACTTTTACACACTATATTCAGTTTTGTAGGACTAGGGCATAGGTAAGCTTTGTCCCAGCAGGCAGAGGCTTTGCCCCTGTCAAATACTGTGCAGGAACTCTGTGCCACCATCAGTGTGACTGGTAGGAAGGGACAGCGGGAAGTGGTTGCGATCATGCCTTCTCTAGGCTGAAGGGGCAAGTTCCCTCTTTCCAAGCTGCTGGTAGCCCAGTGCAAAAACTGGTCCAGGTTCACTTCTGGGAGAACACAAACACTGTCCCGTGTGCAAAATTATATTGTGTTAGGTTAATAAGAGAGCAAAAGACTGGGAAGCAGCAGTTCTGTATTGTTGAGTAGGCACTGTTAATTGACTTCATTTCCCAGTGTGACCACATTTTTGAAGAGATATATTTTTATGCCTATATGCATCTCATTGGCAGCTCCTGTAAATAATTTTGAACTACTCTTCTTCTCTTTCAACATCCTGATTTCTGTGCAGGCTCCTCTCATGTCTTGATTATTTGAGTCCACTGTTCATTGTTTGCAGAGGTACTGTATACACACTATTTTTAATTGAATATCCAAAAATGAATTACTGTTGCTGATTTGGTTACACTAAATCCTGTTCTGTTATCCAACAAATTTGCTGTCAAACACAAGATCAATGTTATTGTACAGTGTCCTACTTGATGTATTTAATAGAGTATTATTCTAATTAAGCTATCAAGAAAAGCATACAGAATGCTCTAAGAATGGGCAGCACTTGCAGTCACAGCTGTTAACAAGCATGGTACATCTGATTTGAGATTAAGATACAAAGGAAGAACAATTATAGTTAGATGAATTAAATAGAATCTGAGGGCCAAGATTACAGAAAAGGATGGTACTTTTAAACATGCCTGTGAGAGAATGTAATTTACTATGTATGACTTAAAAGCATAAAATCTTTCAATGACGCAATTCTGGATCAACCACATAAAATGATCATGGTTGCCATTATAAATGGTTCTGAAGATGGGCTTTTCTTATGTACTTTTTTTGTTCTTGTGAGTAAATGTCTATGCAAGATTTCTTCCAAAATTAGAATGCATGGTTATTGATCATTTATATTAAATATATGATAGGTGAGCAGAACTATCTGACGTAAAGCACATTTATTCCTTTCTGAGCAAGCTGCAGTAAGATGCTTTCTTTTGTTGTGGAATGTGACCTTATAATGCTATTACTGAACATTTTTTTCCCCTTAAGTTGTAAGGAAAAGAAAAATACTCAGTTGATTTAACTCAGTCTCATAGTACACCATGCATAGCTGTACATTATCTTTAGACTTTCTTCGTTTTACATACAGTTGAATAAGTTTTGGCTCCTTCTGTCTGATGCTGTTTCCTCTAATGGTTGAAGAAATGGAACATTATACTATGTAACATGTGGGGGTCACATTAATCACAGAAAATTCTTTTAATGTCTCAGAAGTAACTGTCAAACTGGACATACTGAATCTATTTAAACTAAAGCATGCCATTTTTTATCTACAGTGATCTTTAATTCACATAAAAGGGTCAAGAAAATGTGATTAAGTGACAGTTTTAAAATGTACTATAATATTAAATAGCTTGATTAAGTGACAACTATAAAATGTAATACAATATTAAGTATCTGGCTACGTCCCAAAAGAACTTTAAAGTATTTTGAATGGTTTGGGAATTCTCTAGCCCATCATGAGTTACGAAAGAGCATTTTTATTAAACATAAACAGGTGAACTCGGGGAAAAAAAACAACAGATAATGTCTTGTCACAGTGCAAATAATGTCAATCCTAGTTTCAAATTAAAATGGCTGTCTTTCCAAACAAGATCTGAAGGAAACAAACAGGGCTCTTTCTAATGGTGTGACCCCCCTGAGACCATAGAAACAAAGAACTCTCTCACTGCGGATGTGCACAGAATAGTACAGTTGGTCAAGTACAGATTTTTACATTATGCGGCTGAATAAGTGTGGTCATGTATTGCTTTGCTAGCTTTTCAAATATAAAGTAAATATACAGTGATGAGTTTGACACTTTGGTGAGTAAAGCCCTCAGAGATCTCCAGCAAACTGCTGCTTGTCTAGTATGCCTGGTGCTGCCCTGGAGCCTGTGTGCGCCATTAGGCTTGAAAGGAACAATCAGCGTGAGAAAAGTGCTCCAGATTGCACAACTTGATCAGAGCCCGACTTTTGTGGCTGTAAGAAACATAAGAGATGCAAAGGAAAGAAAGGCGATCAATGAAGAGAACATGAGTTTTGTATATTTAAAGAGATCTGAATTATCAGTACCACGTTAGAGAAAGACATGCTGTTTAGCAGCTGATTCTCCAAAGTGCAGGTGGCATTGAAAGCTAGACATGGTGCATACAGAGCACTGGCAAAAATGCATTTGTTGCTGGCCTTCCTGAGGAAAGTTGGCCACCAATGCATGTGCCCATGTGAGTGGAAACTGGTTTGCATGAACTGGGGAACGCTGTCATCTACCACCCCTGTTTGTACCAGATCTGGCATTTTGTTATCAGCAGTCAACCAGAAATTGAGTGCCCCATACCCATTCCCTTGTGGTTTGAGTGCTGCTCAGTATTTAAATTCCCTTAGAATTTTAATTTCCCAGCTTTCCCCTAGGTAAGGGTAACAAATTTTCTGAATCTGGGGATGGACATTTTGAAATGCTGCTCTGTGACCCATCTAGCCCAGTTTCATGTGCTCTTGATGTTTCTTGGGTTTCCTTGAAAGCCTCCAAGGGGAACTGAACCTCAGTAGCTCTCATGATAAGATGTTTGGAGTAGAGTTCTGGAGGTATGGACTGTACTGATAGGAAATATCCACAAACAGGGTCATGTAATTTGATTATTACATGTCAGCTGATTCTGGGTTAGTAGGAACTCTAGCCCATCCAGTGAAGTTCTTTGCATGAGTCTAGCTCAGTCACGTATGATTTAAAGTGTCCAAACAAAGTCTCTTCTATATGGATTCAAATACAGAGTAAGTATGAAAGAGGAAAAAACTCCCAAACTGTGCTTGTTTTGACCCCAGAAATCTGGATTTTTTGAGTCAGATGCTAACCTAACTTTAACACACGTTTTCAAATTTCTTCATGCTGAGCATTGCCTACCTTTTGTGTTTTCACGGGGTCTGTGTGTGGAGAATGGGTACAGTTTTCCTTTAAGTATTGTGAGCCACATTGAAGCTGCAGTAGTATGTCACAGATGAAAATACTATCACTATGTCTCTTTGTAATCCATTCATTGGTTTATGGACCCCAAATCCTCAGGAGAGGATCACAAATCCACATAATGTTCTTACATGCTGGGTTTTGCATTTGGATCTCTGATTTAGCTGACAGATGTGCAAAATCCCATCTAGCCAGATATCTCCCTCCTGACTACACAATCCGAGGAGATCAAGAACACGCATTATTCCACCTAAAGCCTGCCTTGAATCCAGGCTAATAACTTTCTCTTCTGATTTGCTTGTTTTGGATGGCATCCTATGAATTAATATTTTTTAAACAATATTGTTACTATGTTATAGACAACATGTAAACATTTGCCGTGTCCAAAATGCAATACATAAATGACTTTTCAACTAGGTTAAGTAATGCAGCACAAATGAAACTCAATATGCCAGCCACTCTGCTGCAAAATTTTAAATACAAACTTTTGCATTGCTGGCGTGAGAAACAAAGGAATTGTCACGGCGGATGAGCTGTGAGATCCATCAAACCTCGTATGGCCTGCTTAGAAATGGCCAAGAGCAGATGCTCCAGAGCAAGAACTAAGAATCTGCAAGAGACAGAAATGCAGTGAAGCCTTCTATGGTGCTGCTCTTCTTGGTCAGGTCGCATTCAGGTCTCTACCAGTGTTTCATTTCAGTGGTGAAATTTAGCTGTGGTCCTTGTAAGTGGAGATGCCAGGCTTCATGCTGGAGCCTCCGAGATGCGGGCATTGCTCCCCTTGGTTGGCTCTGCAGTGGGTATGGTTACCTCTGGCAGCTGGACACCTGAATAGGGTAACTCCTTAAATGTGTGCAGTTGGGCTTGCCTGAAATTGTCTGGCAGGGACATTTGGTAGTTGGCTTGTGTGGATAGAAGTCTTCCTAAATATCCACCCACCTGCACTGTAACATTAGGAAGGATGAGTTTTGGAGTGGAATTGTTGATGACCTTAAAAAGTCGATTTCCACCTGATGTTTCAATTCTTGCCTATGTTAAAAAAAAAAAAAAAGTGTTTTTGGCAACTCCACTGCTCTGAAATAGAAATGGAAAACAAATTGTCTTGACCTGTCATTAAAATAGGAATCCATGCATCAGGTTGACATGGCCGAAGGCAGTTTATAAGTACTTCGAACCAGACATATTTTAAGTTTGTAGGTAAAACTTATGGCTGTTAAAAAAAAGATTGCTGAAGTCATACTGGTGGTGTTCTGTGGGGTCTTTTTCATCATCGGGTGATTTTCTCTGAAGTGTTTTACTCGTATAAAGGAGAAATGGGATTTCTGATATGCTTCCTCATTTTCACACAACTCCTTTCATCTGCGCTGTGCCTTGTGGTGGTAAAGATAGTCCTGTACAGGAACAGGTGCTAGCTGCAGGATCTGCAGGAGTTAATATCAGTATTTCAATAGGCAAAAAATCCTTAGGCTGTAACTTAGTCCACAGAAAGAGAAAGGAGTGTTCAGTCTGAGGTAAACTGCTTTTTAGGAACATAGTACAACATGTTCTCCCATCTTACATGAGAGCAGCCACAGCAAGGATATGCCGATGTGTCCTCAGTCAGGCTAATCAATACATATTAATCACTAATTAATGTGACCTGAACCAGGATGAGCCTTTGGTTTAGTTTTCCTGTGGGACTGGATGCCAGCTCCAGCCATGTGTTGCAGGTGAGCCCCCCATGTGGAGACCAGCAAGGAATAGTAATGGGGCAGGAAGTTGGCAGAGGAGCTGATGCCCACTGCTCCCTGCTCCGTGACCACAGAGGCTCCTGCTCAAAAATGTTCAGCTCTCTATTCATTTGGGAGCAAAGGAGAGAAGCCACCGAAGCACGGCTCCATCTGGCGCTGGGATGCTTGAGGGGTGCAAGGGGGATGAGAGTGGGACCAAAGTGTCGAGGTCATCTCCTGTTAGCTTGGATCCCTCTCTGAGTTACCAAGCTTCTCTCCTTGTGGACCATCATACTTCCTGTAAGGACTGTCTGGCCTATTTCTTTTGCAGGGGTGATGTATTTTTTGCTAGCGTATGCACAGCATGGATGTTTGCGATCATGATGAAAATCCAGGCAGCAAATAAAGATAAATACCTACCAAGTAACAGTCACCCCCTCCTTCTTCCCAATCAAATAGCTGTCATTTGGGTCTTGCATTTTTCCTAGGCTAACTAGGATGATGCTGAAAAATATGAGCTCCTATCCTTGAGTAATTTTAGAGCAAATTGAAATCCATGCTGGGAACCTGATGTGCTTGCTATAGCTGACTTGCTAGCAGCATGTAAATTATTTTAATTACAACTTGTATCTGATGATCTACAGGACTTGATCCTGCAATGTTATAACAGTCCAAGTGCCTGAGACTTGCCTGCAGGGTGATGTCCCCAGGTTCATGTAAGCCTTCAAAACTGAACTGAACAGGAGGGGCCTGATCCAAACTCCTCTAAACTGAAGAGAAAACAACTTCTACTGGCTTGAGTGAAGCATTTATTTTGATTAACTCCGTCTTTTTCCTCCATCAGCACTTTTCTTGTTTCTCTTTTACGTACTCTGAGTTCAAATGGATCTAATAAAATTCTTCCTGAATGTTCTTCCTCTGTGAATTGACTGTTTCAAATCTGAGTGATATTACTTCTGACTGGCCACAGAAGTCACCTGCTGCTGTTTCTATTCCATGATTGGATGTACAGAAATATTCTTCTAAAGTAAATAACGGCATTGGCTTTGACATTTGCTTTCTGCAAACATTTATACAAGGAAACCAGATTGTATGGCTGAAGCGAATGGATATTTTTATCTGCATTAGTCATCCAAATCTAATTTTACATCTCTAAGGGAGAGGTGGGAGTTCGCCTGATTTGTGTTCCTGTTAGCTAAACATGTATGTTAGGCCCCCAAAGTCAGACTCTTTTGGTATCCTTTTTATAATAAATAAATAAACTAAAGCAGAATTTGAAAAGATTTTGACAACAGTAGTAATGATTTTTTTCTTATATTTTCCTTTTCTTTTGACTTCTTTTGGGTGCTATTGACCAGTGTTGCTGAAATGGTAGTAGTGGCTTTGTTAAAATATTAGAAGCTGGAGTTTTCAAAGGGACCTAAGAAAGGAGAGCCTCCCACTGAAATTCTCTGGAGTAACCTGTATTGTCAGTGTCTTGCACTGTGGTCTGTTTTGTGAATGCATTTTTGAGCCCATGTTGTACTGCCAACATAAATATTTATAGCTGGGGCTCTGATCCTGCCTATGCTTATGCATGTATCTAACTTAAACACATGTGAGTATTCCCCTTGGCTCCAACAGGACTATTTGCATTCATAAAACTGAGGATGCATCTGGTGTTTTTTCATGGAATTGTTAATAATTCTACTGTGTTAAACTCTAGGTGCAATTTTGTGGGTGAAGAATTGTACCTCTACCTGGGAAGATGTGATGCTTTATCAATTGATGTTTCTGTGACCTTCATTTTTATACATAGCACATATTCCCAGGATAGCAGACATGTGCTGCAGCACCATCTTGGACACACTGACCATCTATTCATTCAGTCCCTATGAATTTTTTATGGCCACTGTCTTTGTAAGACACAAAGCAAAGAGACAGATGCAAAGTTGGCCATCAGTTTTCTAATGGAGCGAGAGCATAATTAATCAGAAATAGCACCTAAGAATAACTGGTGCAGAAGGGTATTTCCCAGGGAGGTAACGTAGCCTCCTCAAGATGTAAGTCAACTTGTATTAATCACACAAAAAAATTAGTGACAGTTTGCCTTTGCAACCTTTTGGGTTTGTTAGCGAGCAACTTTCTAGCTTATTATTCAAATTTGTGGGTTTTGATAAGGACGAATGGAATATTAGGCCAGAGATCAAAAGTCACAGAGTCAAACAGAAGTGCCTGAAAACAGTTCTGCTGGTGCTGAAAGACAAATTATTCGCATGGAGACAGGCACAGAGCGGCATCCGAACAGCAACTGCGGTGTCCCCTTGACAGCTATGACAGGATTATTAATGTACTGCAAGCAGGCATCAGCGTGGCGCTGTGGTGTGAAAACTGTGTCATGTTTACTGCCATTAGTGAATGGCACTAAATGGGATCATAACTTTTACTTTAGACTCTCGCAAAAGACTCCTTTGGAAAGTTGTAGGGCATCTTTCATAAGTGAGCTACGAATGGGCTCAAACCTGTGACTGCTCAAATTCTGTTTTTACTGCATTTGTGGCAATACCGTAAATAAGGCCAAAAATATGCTGGCATGCTGATTATTTCTTTCTGATGAGTTGGATATTCTGTATAATGTCTGTGACCATCTGAGTCTGGGAGGAGCCTTGTGTCATTTGTTGTTTATTCCACAGTTTTTCTGGCAGAAAGATAAGGCAATGCATCGGACAATCGCATCTTACCACGTTCCTTTTTTTTTTTTAACACCTTTCCTCAGAAGATTTTAGTTATGGTTTGCACTGTTATTCACAGCCGTTAGCAAGTGCTTACAGGTAAATGTGTGTTTTGAGCACTTTTCTGAATAAAGAGAGCCTTAAGCACATGCTTGAATGCTTTCCTGAACCTGGGCCTAAGACAGGTTTGATTAGAAAAAGGTGATAGTTTGCCCACATATATAGTAGTGCTTTTGTTTCCTCTTGAACAGTAAGCTGGACATTTGGACTTGGTTCACTTGGCGCTAATGATACATGACCCTGCAGGCTGTGGTCTCAGCTGGCTTCCATTTTGGGCTTGCAATTTCCTCAGCAAATTTTGTAATGGCTTTTTGAGCTGATGATGAAATCTTCTTTCTGTATCTGTGCCTATATGACTGTGAGTGCTGACTGCCCAGAGAGCAGTGCAGCAGGAGAGCATGTGGCTTTTTTTGAAGGATGCTGGTGTAAAAAGGTCAGCTTGACATAGCTGCATGTTTCCGCTTTTCCGAGCTATTCCTTGTTTGCAAGAAACCTGAGGTTTCCCTCTTTTCCACTTTATTTTCTTGAAAGATCTCACATGGAGATCCCCTTTGCTGCCCATTCTTGGTTGTGAGGGGTGTCATCTCCCTCCGGTTCCTTATCATCCATCAGAGTACTCCGCTCCCTTTGCTGCAGTGTTTGGACTACCTGTCTCCTGCTACCTTCCTCCTTGCTTGGCAGTTCTGCTGGGGACTTGAGTAGCTGCTGCAGGGCGCCAGCAGGGTGCAGGTCATGCCAGCGTTAGCTTCTGCTCCTACGCAACTGGATGCTGCCCAGGCTTTTCTGTGTTTTGTGTTTCCTACTGCCCACAGCACACTGAGAAGTACGGAAGAAATGCTGATGGGTTTGGGTTAACTTCCACTGCAGGATGGGTAGGACTTAAGATGAAAGTAGATCTTGTGATCCTGGCAACAGCAAAAATTTGCACTGCCCACAAAATAAACTTGGTATTTAGCGCTACCTTTTATGCTTCCCAGTCTGAGGGCTACTAAATATCACTCTGTTTTCTCTCTGGTGTTTTCATTTGAACTGCTTCCTCTTGTTTTCACTTGTTTTCTGTGTTCTCCCTTAATTCCTTTTATCTGTCTGCAGGTATTTCTAAGGCACAGCTCTTTCTCTTACCACTTTTGTAGTGGCTGAGTCAACGCCACAGACACAGGCCTGTGATGGTCAGGGCTGCAGTGAGCAGTGCTTTGGGAGTAATAGGCCCTCTAACATAGCCATAGTTTTACTGGCAAAACCAGCATTTCACTGGCATCTCTTGTTTAGATTGGATGGCGTTCCTACAAGCTGTGGCTTTGGCAATATAGCTAGGAGCATTTTCTCGAGTGCTGGAGAGTGCTAAGTTCTCAGCAAAGAGAAGTCTCTCCCCAGTGTTGAGTGGGTTGTGCAGAAAGGAAACCATTTAACTTATCTTAATAAAGGTTATTTTTCTCCCCTGGTTAATGTGATATGATTATCTTGACAGTTCTCCAGTTTAATGGTGAGGAAGATTATTGGAGTAAGACTGCCTTCCTACTCTAGAACCCAAATCCTCAGGCCTTCTCAAAAAAACACATACAAAAGTGGTGCAAATTCTGTTTCTTTTGGACAGGTCACTGTCTCAGTCTGAAGTTAGGGAGTGCTGCTGTTTTTTAAATTATGGCTATAACAATATAAGAAAGTTTTGGGTTTACATAAAATAGACCTGCACTAACAAGGGTGTATGAGCCCGGTCGGGGCCACACTGGTTTACTCCAGGTGGTGGTTAGATGGACCTTCTGTCTCACTTTGAGAATCTTTTTGCTTTTTCTGTTTAACTCAGACCTTGGATCTACCATTTGATTCTGAACAAATTCTGTTTCATGTTCACACTCTTCTCATTTCTGCTTTTTGCATGGTACTTGCTGAACTAAACAGTTGATGGACTGTGGTACCATAAGTGTACAGATGTTGTCTCAGCATGCAAACTGCATTTATGACTCTCCTCTCCATAACTGTATATCTTGTACCTTTACTATACGTGAAGTTACTGGTAGCTGTTGAGTTGGATTTTATGTGGGAGAATGCTGGCTGCATAGCGGAGGCTCATAGCAGCTCCTTGGGCTTTTGTTCCCTAGGTTATGTGAATAGCCATGTTTCCCAGATTTCTCCCTAAACATAAAATCATACAGTAGCATTAAATATTTGTAGAACAGTGGGCATGAGGAAAAAGTAACAGGGGAAGCTTTTATTCATCATTTTTTTTATTTGCCGTCTACTTTCTTGTTCATGAAGGCAGATTTTCTTGACCCTAGCATTTGAACTGTCCTGAAAGACAAGGAAAAAAAGTCTCCTGGGTCATCTTAGCTTTGTATCTTTTGTTTCCCTATGTTGCCTTTAAAAATGGAAGGGATACTTTTATGCAATTCATGTAGTGCTTTCCTTCAGTGGCATAGGCAGAATTTTCATTTAGGGTCCACACAAAATTGGATAAAAGGCTGGGGGATGTGACTGTTATTTTCTTCCAGTATAAAAATACTTTTGTTGCACTCTTTTTGAACCATTCCTGAAAGCAGATACCGTCCGTGGCACGCACATACAGAAATATTCACTCTGCGTATACCTAACATGCATTTTCATAGCAAGATCTTCCGGGCATCTTACATACAGAAACTAAGAACAGTTTTCTTCCTTAGAAATATTTGACAAGCTCATAAATTGGGCAATGCTTTTCTTTTATGTTTTCAAACATTAATTCCTCTCTTTGGATTTTTACACCACAAGAGGTAGCCAAAGATCAGGTATTAATTTCCACCCAAGAATGTTTGTTCATACCTTTCCGATGAATTAAAGTATGATTTGGTGCATCATCAGGCTGTAAATTGCAATGCTAGGGAATGCTAATAGTTTCATAGGAGTTGGGACCAAAATTTATATAAAGACTGTAGATCTGTTTGGGTATTATTATCTTAGGTGCATCAATTTTTCATGGTCTGACCTAATAATTACCTCCATCAGGACAAAGCTTGTGCACCTTAAATTCCTACTTGTTTTATTGGATTATATCTTGACCTGTTTTTGCCAGCCCTTCGAACATAGTTTTGTTTGGAAAAAGTGTGAAAACAGGACAGCTTTGCTTCTTAGATGAGACTCTTTTAGGCTCAGTTTTGAGAAAAAAAATCTAAAATCTCACAGAAGGAATTTTATCTCAAGGTGTTCCCATACTATGACAATATGAGTGAGGGGTATTCTTGAGCTGGGTTTATTTAGCTAGTTGGGTGCTAACAGTAGTGCAGGTATGAGTAGTGTAGACTTCAGGATGGGCTGTTCCTGAATTTCAGGCTACTGCAACTTACCTTTCCTGTTACTTGGTGAACTTGTGATGTTCTTGTCCCTTTTGCCTGCCCTGTACAGGGTCCCTCGGGGTCACAGTTCTGCCCCTATGGCCTGATGTCAGGGTCACAAGCTACAGCTTTTGGATGAAAGGAGGCAGCCAACTTTGCTCCTAGTAATGCATTGGGCAGGAGGGGCTAAGGCAGATCTCCACCCCCAGTTGCTGATGAGAGCGCATTCTTCATAGATCAGGCTGCGGTGTTGTGTCCAAGTGGCTGAGAAGAGCTTCTCAATCTAAATAAACCAACAGTACATACCCATTCTGTGCACATTAATAGTCAGGTTTGCTAATAATCAATTACTTGTTTCAATTTAAGAAGGTTAAAAAATCACAGAGTTGCAAAATAGTTGAGGTTGGACGGAACCTCTAGAAATTGTTTAGTCTAACCCCACTGCTCAGAGCAGGGTCATCTAGAGCAGGTTGGTCAGGACTGTGTCCAGTTGGGTTTTTTGCACAATCAGCTCTGGACAAACAAGCCCAGCTCTCTCAGCCTATCCTCATGTGACAGATGCTCCAATCCCTTAATTATTTTCGAGGCCCTTTGCTGGACTCACTCCAGTATGTCCGTGTCTTTTTTGTGCTGGGGAGCACAAGTCCATCTCTTGAAAGGTCTGGATCAGAGGTATAAATTACAAAATGCATCTTGATATGAGCCATCAGTATGCCCATCCTTTCCAACAAAGCTGCCCTGTGTCTCCCTGAGAGTGTCCCTGCGAGGGAGCATGTTCATTGCTTCCTGTCCTCTGCTCCCGGGGCAGTGGAGCCAGTGAGGGACTCTTCCTTTGTGCATGGTGATGTTGGCGGCAGATTGAATAAACTGCAGGCGTGAAAGCTTACTGAGAACTGCAAGATGTGCAGAGGGTATCACTGCAAGAAGCTGAGCTTACATCTTTTTAGGTGTAACCTGAGCATGTTAAATACGAAAATCCTAGGTAGATGATGATAAAGATGGAAGAAGCTGGCTAACATAGAACTGTGCTCTACTGAAGCTTGGATAGAAGGGAACCAGGAACCCCTAGCCTGTTTTATGATAGAAAATAAAGACGGAAGATCTTCTTTGAGTATCCTCTGGACTAAAAAGCTGTGAAATATTAGAGTCATTTTCCAAATCAGAACCAATCTGGGCATCCTCATATCCTGCTGAAGGCAATAGGCTGTTGCCTAGAAAAAGCTGTAAAAATTTTGCCAAAGTTTGATCAGTCTGATCTTCTTGAAATTCTTTGATTTGAGCTCCCAGTCATTTATTCCCAGCTTTCTGCATTGAGATGTCTTAAGCATGAAGGTTTTTGAGTTGTTAGGGCCAGCAGTGGTATTCTGTGAATAATAAGATGACTCTTGCTAAGTATGATTTTATTTATTTTTTCTAATTCCAATGAGCAGTCAACATGTGGTGACATGTAAAACCATATCTGCAAAGATTCTACATGAGAGCTGCGTGGCAGACTAAAATGCTTGATGTTTAGGGGAAAAGCAGTGTTTTTGCTGGAAACCACTTGTCTCTATAAGCAACCTCCTGAACCTGTTTGAATTCCTTAGCTTGCTTTGTGTAGAGGAAGTGAGTTGTGTTAAGCAGACATAAGCTAGTGAGGCCTCCTCACCCAGGGAGCTCTGCTGTGTAATGCCGTGGACTCCTCTGAATCCTGTTAGAAGTGATGGGGGAATGTTGGAAAATGTCTGGTTGAAGAGGCTAGGCAGAGAGAAGAGCAAAAGGCTGGTCTCCTCAAAGAATGAAGAATAACTAACCAACAAGGAAACCCAAGTTGCTGGGAGAACCCAGTATTCACCTGGAGGCTTGTAGTGTCAGCAGCAGCAGCAAACATCGTCTCCTCATTTTCTCTCACTCCTTTCTTTCACTGTTTGAGCTGGGAACCTGATGAGAGTGGGGTAGGAAGTCTTCAAAGTAGACGTGGTGTCAGATCTCTCTGAACTTATTGTTGCCCGTTACGTTAATCCTGAAAATATACGGGCATGTCAGAGCAGGAGAATCCCCTGGGCGTGATCCTTTTTAACTCCCTTTGAGGCAGGGAGCAGAGCATTCCCTCTCTGTTTTTTTTTGCTGCTCAGGACAGATGCACAGAGCCTTTCTGGATGTTTACGGCTTGACACATGTCCATCTACATCAGGTTAAAAAAAAGGAAGTGGGGCCTCAGCACCAGCACTTTCAGAAGAGAAGTGTGTTTGTAGTGGTGTGTTTCACTTACTCACTGATAGAAGCTCCTGCAAGCTAATTCAGTGTAGATCTCTCCCCTTTCTCAGATGTTTCAGAGCACAGAACTGGTGGCATCCGAGTCAGATATTAAGGATAGGGCTTAAAAAGAAAAATAGCATTTTTCATTTGGAAATTTTCCTTAATTCCTGTTCCTGTAAAGTGTGATGGAAAGTAAGAAGAGGGAGATGGCCTTGGGACTGCACTGTTGCCTGGTTAGTGGCCTGGGGCAATTTACATAAGCTCAGTTTTCTCACGTATAGAATGAGAAAAATGATACTTTGAAATCTACTTTAAAAAAAATTACATCAGAGCTAGTTATTGTCGAACTACTACATTTGTACGAAGAGGAACCTTTAAAAATGTGTTATTTATGGAAGGATGCTTAAAACTTAGTGGAGAAAAGGGAATCTTTAAAAATGTGTTATTTATAAAATCTTTAAATTAAGGCAACAGGGAAAAAATTAGAATGCTGTTAACTTTTTCTTTTGCTCTTTTCTTCCTCCACCACCCCCCGGTGTTTACTTTTCGACATGGTGTTGAAGTGGGTTTTGCTTTTGTCTATAATCAATTCAACCTCCAAGTTCTCCAGTGCTTCAGCTGAAACCACTGCAGAGGTCTCTATTTGTTCCAAAACAACTGTTTCCTCTGGAATTTTTGCTTTAAAGTAACAGGAATGTGTTGGCTCTTCTAGCATGCTATGAAAGCTTATTTTTTACAAAAATCTATAATTTCAGCCAAATTTGAGATGACAGCACCAGCGGTAAACTTGCGACAAGAAATGACAGAAAACAGACAATTATAAGTTGAAGTTGATGGTCTCTTCATATTCAAAGTGGTGTGGAAAAGACTTCATAGCAAAGGAATGCTGCCCAAAATTCATGTATGAGGCATCTGCTAATCACTCAACAGGTGGTGTTTATACCAAATTTGAGAGTGGCCAACTATTACGATCCTATCGTGAGCCTGGCAATTTTTGTATTTTGCTAAAACTCATGCTTCTGAAGCCAAGATGGTACATGATAATCTTATCTTTCATTAAATCATGAGGTCTCAAAGCTTTGGAAAGAACTTGAAAATATGAACCCCAAAGACTCAAAAAACCCCAAAAGAAAATAGGAAGAAAAGCACCTCTTCTGTTCTCCATTTAAATGGCCTGTTTAATAAGGTACTCTAATAACCTTCAAGGGATTCAAAGGATTATTTTTAACACTCAGGGCTTTCTGTCTGGGAATTTGTGCGCATGTATGTGTCATTCCATTAAAAAACAATTATTTGCTTTCTTCCCTCTCAGCTTTTCTCTGTGTTTGGGATAAAGCTATTCTGCCCTGCTAAGGATGATGGGTATGCATTTTCTCACTGAGATCTAAGTCTCCAAATATCAGGAGCAGGGATGGTCATTCCCAGTATAGTAGACCCTCTGTTCTACTCTTCATTGCAAATGTATCTGATAAGGAGCATCCATTTCTTCTGGACAAATTGTAATTCATTCATACTTGTGCTGACTAGTAACCGACTCTATAGTGAGAGCTGCTCTTGTGGTCCTTTTCCACTGCAAAATATACCTCAAGATGGCATAGTCAGCTCTTGGAAGTTCATCCCAGTGTGGCAGTGTCAAATTGAAATTTTCTTCCACATACTTGGACTTCTTTAAGTGGGTTTTGGTTAGGCAGCAGCAGATAGGCAGCTACCTCGAGGACAGCGTATGGAGCTTATTTTCTCAGGCAGTACTTCTGGTAGATGTTCAAGGATCAATCTAGTTCTTTGTCAAGGGGATTTCTTACAGCATTATTTTGGTGAGATGATATGAGGTACTCCAGACAAGGAATGTCAGGATAAAATCCTTCATACCATCAGAATGGCTGTGGGGCGGTCCCCCTTCAGCCCTATTCCTTATGCCTGTCGGTTGTGGCATCCCCCATGGCAAAGTGCTGCGTCCAGTGGAAGAGAGACAGTACAACAAGATGTCTTCACAGCAGCTTTGGCAGGACTGAAGCACACACGAGATTACACCTTGTAGCTAGTGATGCTCCATTGTTTGTCTGGGAGGGACTGGATGCTGCTTCTGTGTCTAAGGAGATGACAATATACGTGCCTAGTATTTTGGTGAAGCAGGCAGTGATGTGCCTAATTAGCAATTCCTGTTGGACACTGTATTTATAAAGCTGATCTCATTTCCTTCCACACTTTGTCTCATGATAAGGTCCCCCTATGGCTTTTATTGTGCAGAAGATTAGAAAAAAACATGCTGGTGTTTACCTTACCATTTCCTTTCCTCAGGTAGTGATGCTGGTTACAGCATTAGTGATGCTGTGGACTAGCTCAAAGATAAGCTTTGCTATTCAGTAGTTGAGTGAATGGCAGGGCTTTTATGCTCTCCAATAAGTATATGCACAGTGTTGAATGTTTGACTGCAGTAAGGATGTTCCTTGTCAGAAGGACATGTTTTCAATCATAACTCTTGAGTCATCTCAGATAACAAGCTTTTTTAGCAGAAATGTTATGCCTGTGACAGTGATTGACAAGCCTGGATTTTGTCCTCAGGGTTCCAGACAGTCATGAAGATCCTGGCTGTGACCTGTGGATGCTGTCACTGAAAAAAGGAAAATTTGGGGATAAGCATCATTATCTATTCCTATTAAAGTTTGGCCAGTTATTTTAGAATTAAGCATCTAATTTCATTGACTGGCCCCCTGAGATAATTATCGTCTTGTGTCCAAATCTGGAAAAACTGTCGCCTTAAAGCTCACTTTCAAACTTAGGTTTTCAGTAGGTTTCACAACGAAGGCCAGATTTGCCAAAGGCTCCAACTCCCGCTATTTCCATGGTGATGCTCCTGGATGGAGTTTCAGCAGGACGCAGCCAGCCGGGATTCTTAGCTTGATACCTATCTGGATGCCAAGCTGTGTTTAAAAAGCCTATCCCAAGGGTCAGTGATACCATTAGGAAAGCCTGGAGATAGAGTTGGTTGGGTCACTTCTGCTCCCTGTTCTGAATGATGACAGGAGCAGGTTACAAGGTGTCGAATGGAGCTTCTTATATAGAGGAAGGCTATGCAGCAATGGAAAGGGTTTATGGGACAGGTAGGGATAGGTCTTCACCAGGTAACGGTTTTGAGTGAGGTCATGTTTCATGCTTAGGCTACTTAGTTGTATTTTTTTTGGTGTGGCCAGTTCACCAGTATACATGATGTTACTTCTGCATAATTTGTTTGTGGATGTTAAGCAGTGATGTGTCACTCCTTTATAAATGAAAGTATAGTATGGCTTGCTAGTCTGGGGCAAGTGCCAGAAAAATGCATCATTGGGAGGAGGGAGATATTTCAATGAGACAGGATTCCCACTTTTGTTGGGGAGTTTGCCGTGTTCAGCAAAGACCTGAAAAATGAAATTCCTGCAATCACCTTCCTCAGCATATGGCTGTTGTACTGAGGCAGATTTACTCTGACCTCTCTACAGGCAGCCAGACGGAAATCATTACAGAAGCACAGAAGTGACCGTCCTTCCACATGGAAGTACTGCATGCGCACCAAACATGCGTGCACACATGCACATGTACGCATATTGTCCTTTTTTTCATCACTTTTTGGGGGGCAGACAATTTTCATATTGCATTTTGGATGTGCTGGCTGGGTACTTTGCCAGAGAAAAGATGAATCATTAGGAGTGTTTACCAGCAATTCAGCATTAGATCCCCTCCTACTACATTTTTATTTGTCTAGAATGCTGATCACAAGGCACCGCCTTTTGGTTCTCCCGAGGAACCCATGCAATGCTATCTTACTTTGTCGTGTGTTAAATGTACGGATTGTTTTATGAATCAGTACTCACTTCTCATTCATTTTCTCAACAAAGTATAAGTTACAGCACTACCTGGTAAATACTTTGCTGTTAGCAAAGAATGTCTTATTTGTGAACATGGTCTGGACTCCTTTTATAACATATGAAGTCTTAAACTGATTTCCTTTGAAGTCCTTTAAAGTCCCTGGATTTTTATAGCCTATAAGAATTAAAAATAAATAAATAAATAAATCCATCATGATGTATGGAAATAACTTGTGGTTTCTTTGCAAATGAATATGCTAAGTAACATGGAATGTTTCTTTTTAAAGGTGTATAATAAAAAACAAAAAGAAATGCACTGCTGCACTGATGATCATAATGGAAGAAAGACTCTCTTTTTCTCTGTTTTGCTATTGTGAAAACTCTTGAGACTGATGCATTCTTCGGCTGATGCAGTAGCGTTATTCTGGGTTCCCGCTCACTGCCTAGAGCAGTCCCACATGGCTGGGTGCAGAGTAAGTACTGCCTGTGGAGCTGGAACATGAATATGAAGCATGCTAATGCTAGTATCAATTAGACAGTGACCCAGAAATTCTTGGAAGAATGATTTTTCAGCTATATCCTGTCTCCAGGGCTTATAACCCTAACAGTAGCTCCTCACTGACTCCTATGTTGAAAGCTGGAACAACTGGGGAATGAGCCAGGGGAAGATGAGGGGGAACAGAGTTGAAATGCTGTTCCTGGGAGAAACAAATCATTTGGGCAAAGGAATAATCAAAGCTCTTGGACGAGTAACGGAAGAGCCATTTCAATTATAAGCATGACCAGGTTTATATCCAGCGTTGGGCCAAAGTGTCATCTAGACAGATGTACTAGCAGTTTGGTTTCCATAATAAATGTTGTACTTCTGAAAATATTTTAATGACATCTGGGCATTTTACTAGGCCTCAAATTCTTGATGACTTTCCAGGTCATGCAACCACCATTTGCATCATCTGACCTCCCAACCTCTTTCGTTCTTTTGAAGTCTTATGAAGAACATTAAACTTGCAGATGCAATTATTGTATAATAAAGTATTGATTTCCTAAGGAACCCTTTAACATCTTCTTTCATAATTAGCATTTACAAGGCATCAGGAATTAACCACGTGCAGCCTTACAAATGAATTACAAGGCCCTTTTATTTCTGAAATAAATATCAGCGCCCTATTTCTGAAAACAGCTGAGCACATTATCTAACTTCATTGAACGCTAAAGTATGAAATGTCTAGATGAGACTAGTGCAAAATCAGAGTTATAAAATGAAGCTTTTGTCTTTTAATACTGCACTTGATAATTGCCTTTATTTACCCGTTACTCTCAGCTAGTTGGCATTGTCCTCCCATGTGTGTCATAATTTTTTCTCTGGTAATTTCTATTTTCTGCAGCAGTGGCTCTTCATGAGGGTAGCTCTGGTCAGCTTCAGGCATGAGAGCAAATAAGGCATTTGTTGCTCAATTAGATGTTTTTGATTTTGGCAGTATAAATCTCTGAGGGACAGTATGGCTTAGTTTTAGTCTCTCACAGGAGTAAACTACCTGACAAATACTGTCTAATCATAAGCCTTCCACCTCTGAGTTTGTTGTTGTAGGTGAACTCTGCAATAATCATCAGAGCAGCTCTTTCAAGGACATCATATTTGTGGCAGTGTTAACAAGTGAGGCGTAAGACAATCAGAGCTAGATTTCTTTGCAGATAAATAAGTAACCAGGCACGAGTCCTTAACATATCAGACTCCAGTGTGAGCATGCATAACATGGACTTAAACTCTAACTCCTGTGTACATAGAAATAATGAATTCAGAAGACTCCCGCATCTGTGAGTGCCGCTACCCTGTGTTGCAGTGTGCCTAAGATGGGAATAAGATGAAAGAGTTTCAATCTTCTCATTGCTGGGGAACTTTGCAGCTAGTGAGGGGAGAGTTCATAAACTCCCCCGAATGACTTGTCTGGGCCAAGGCGTCCATCTGCGCGTGCTGCAGGCTCTTCCTCTGGGATGTCTTTCTGTACGTCTGTCTCTAAGAGTTTCCATGAACATTCAGTACCTGAACAAAGGGAAAAGGTAGACCAGGTTTATCCTCTCTTGTCCTCTATCACTTCTTTAATACCATGATGGTTCTTATCTGGGGAGCCTCTGTTCATGCTCTCTCTGGTGACCTGATGAGTTTTCCTGATGTTTCTGGTTTGGTTGGATGAGGATTCCCCTGCTTGGAGCAGTTGTGTATGTACTAAGGTTTGTAGTGGCATAAAGTTCTCCCTTCTTCTGTATAGTCACTTACATAGTGCAGCGTGAAAGATAACGCCTTACCTCATTTAGCAAATGGTTTCAATTTTTATCCCAGGCATCCTGTATTGGAGAATAGCACCCGAGGATATTACTCACAGGAAGAGAAGGCGGTTGAGAGAGTCTGGCTGCCTGTGAGAGGAGAATGTGCTCTAAATAATCTCAATCCTCCAAAAGGAAAGAGTCAAAGAGGAAAAATATTTGGCCCTTTTTCTCTAGTAGGGAATAGGGAATTGTGTCATGTGAAATCATTATAAAAAAGAGAGAGTTTGGTGCCTCAGTGCCACTGGACTCCCTAGGTCCCTGAAAGCAGAAGGTGTGTGGAGGGCCTCTGAGCACTGAATTCAGTTGTGGGCCTTTTCATTTAAGACAGAGCCAGAGACAGGCAGTAATGCCCACATTTGATACGAGAGAGATTTCAACCCTCCTTCAGAAGGTGGGAAGCCCTATTTCAAGGTCCTGCTCAGCTCACCACATCAGGAACCTTCACTAGTGTTAAATAGACTGGAGCTTCCTGCCCCAGGGTAACACAAGTAAAGATGATATCCGCAGAGAAGGAGGTAAGAGTGGTGAGGGTGAAGGCAAAGTCCAAAAGGAGGCTTATGTGCAGTTCTTGGGGCAACACAACCATGAGAGTGGGGAAAGAGGACTAGTAATTTTTCATTTGTTAGTGATGCATTGAGTTTGACTTCTAGTAAAGGGAGGGGGATGTTGAAGAATATCAGGAGAAGGAAATAAAATGGGATTAAATGAATTAACTGGCCAAATCATTCTGTGGGAAAGGGAAGTAATATTATTGTCACTTGACAGATGGGAAACACATCCACCCAACAGCATAGTAACATCACCAAGGAAGTCCATGGAAAGCCTGGGAATGGATATTCTGCTTTTCTGTCTTGTTTTTTAATTACCCCCCCACACACACATGCATGTGTTTGTTTTGTTTCGAGTCCTAAGGAGGATTTGATCCTTTGAATTCCAAAGCAGGAAATTCACACAAGCTGTGGTGCTAAACTTGGGTAGTAAAAGGAACTACCTGATTATTGCTGTCTTGGGTGCAGGACAACATTGGCCCTTAAATCTGCTCCTTTCCTCTGGCTTGGCTGTCAGCGTGTGTTGATTTCATGTATAATCAGTTTTATTTCTCACCATGCTGATTGGGGGGGAAAAAAAAGAAAAAAGGCAGTCTAAGAAAGAGAAACAGACATTAAACTTCAACTGACAACACACAAAATACAAAATTTAAATTGCAAATATTGATTTCCAGCAAGCATCAGGCTGATAGCTGCCATAAACCTGAAGCCCTGTTGACGTTTTAGTCAATAACCAACTCTTATCAATCATCCCAGGTCTCCAGCTCTGGACTGTGCTCTGTACTTTTTAGCTCTGCTTTACTCAGATTTTTGTCCTCCAGAATCAGTTTTCCCAAAGTGCTTTTAGTAATTTCAGGGGAATTTGGGGAACATCCTTCTGTTGGAGGAGGTTTTTGAATTTTTAGGAACATGATTAGTAGATCACTGCAGTTGAGGAAAAAGCTTTGTACCCTCCTTCACATCTGCTGACCAGGCCAGAGAATGAAAGAACACCAGGGCCTTTTAAATGCATATTAAAACTTTCTGTTTAGCTTCAATAGTTGTGTAGGGAAAACATGTTTGATGCTCCGCTTGGCTAGTCAGAAGCTCATTCTCAGAACGGGCTGGTCCTGTGCCATCCAACCTGTGAATCAGCTCAGGTTTCAGAAAGGCTTGTTCCCTATCAGAAATGTGTGCATCTGCTGGTATTCCGAAAGGGGATGCTTCTGCCCGCACCTCCTCCTCCTTCTTCTGTTGGGTTGCCCTGGGCATATTGCTCATTGGATAGACACAGCACAAAAGCTGGTACATCAGGTTTTGATGTATATCTGTGACAGAAAATATGTAAGCAGGTGCAAATGCTTGCTCACTTACCAAGGCTTTCACACTGAGCCTGTCTCTCCTGAGAGTTTCCTGGAAGGATGCAGGTTGATCATGAGCTCGTGATCAGTTTGGGTCCTTACAGCAGCCGCTTTGCTGCCTGTTGTTGTATAGTGGCTCTTCCCAGATAAGGTGAACTCAAGAAATATCTACAAAGGTACCAGCATCTGTTAAGCCCAGCTATGGTTATTGCTCTGTTGGCACACCAGAGTTTCTGAACTGAATCGTGCAGCTTGGACTACTGCGTTGTACTATGTGCACTTCCGTTGGCTCAGGGACCTCTGTGTGGAAATGCCCCCAATTTTGAGATTGGTTCCCATTTTAGATAAAAGTGTTGAAAAGAGAATGTTACAAATGATATCTTCTGATCTTAATCTAAGGGTTTGATCGCACAGTTGTGCAAGCAAAGGGAATCCACCCCAAGTTGCTGCCCCTGCTCTGAGGTGCAGTAGCAGACCTGGTTTTGCTGCAGTGAAAACTCTTGTACCTGGGTTGAGTGCCAGCTACTGCACTGTGCTTTGCAAGTGAGAGGGAAGAGCAAGTGCTTACTGCGGGGGAGAGCTGGCAATTCCCGGGTGAAAGGCGATAACGCCGATTCCCTTGTGGCGTGTGAGAATACCCTTATTTTTGTATAAGAGCTGCTGCTCCTGGTTGTTACCAGGTATCACTGTCAAGAGTAACCTCACATGCCTGCAAATTCTTTTTAATAAATCACAGCATAACTGTGGGCAGGTTGCTCCTCCTTCTGGATGCAAGTAAAGCTAAAGGTGGTACATTCAAATTACTGCATTAAAAGCTAGCCCTAGGATGGACACCCACACCCACACACGTTTGTCTTATTTGGGGCGTGGAAAGAGGGATTACTTAGATTTTCTGTTCAGGATTTTTTCCTTCTGAAAGGGCCCTTTGTCTCGGAGTACCAGAAAGGATGAGACAAACTGGTTGCCTTCATGGCCCAATGAGCGAAAAGAAAGCAGTACTCGTGTTACCTGGAGACATGCAAAAGGTAAGTGCAATTAGTCAGTAGATAATTAAGCTGTGCATAATCGGAGCACTGGAGACAAATCACCTTAGTCCACAGATGTACCAGGGCAGGAGAAGCCCTTATTTCAGAAGCTGCACGAAAGGAAAGGGAGAAACTGCTTGATCAGCATTATACATCCCACATCCTCAGCAAGCAGAAGCTAAATCTGGGCCTTCTCTTGCAGCCTTCCTCCTGGGAGCAGTGCCATGGGATGTAATACGTCAAAGCTTGATCTCTCCTCGCAGGCCTTGATAAGGCAAGTTTCACTGATGAGAGTGACTGTGGAGGGGCCTGCACATTTAATTTAGCGAGACTGTTCTCTCTTGGCTTGAAGGACTGTTGAGTCACTGAACGTAAAGGGCTCAAGCAATGCCCTGTAGGACTGTTGGTTCCTATTGCTTTCCCCATGGTTCAGGGCTATTCTAAAGCATGGTGCCAGAGCAGGTTCTGGAGACCTACTCCTCGAGATCCCCTCTGCTGCAAATGGTACACCCCTTCGCTGCCTCCAGGTCAGCATGACAAGCTGTGGAAAGGCGCAGTGGAGCTCAGCGTTTCCTTCTGCCAAAGGAACCTAGAGCCATTTGCATCAGGAAGTCCAGTGGCTCCCTCAGGCTGCTGGCTCCATAGCAAGGCACACTTCACTTAACCTTCGGGAACATTTGTAATTAGTGCTTAATCAATTTCCATAATGCAAGATCAACATGTTGGCATGGACTTCTTCCTGTTCATCTTTGTTCATGTGAACAGTCCTTAGTCACCTTATTTTGTGTTCTCTGCGAGGTTTAACCTCTGAGCAAGATTCTTGATGAACCTGCTGCTCATAAAATTATCCAAAAATTTTTTAGCACAAAACTAATATTGGCCTCAGGTCCCTTAGTGTTTCTTCTCCAGGAAGGGTGGTTTCTATTTATCATAATGTTAGGAGTCTGTGTCTTTTCCAAGACTGTGCTATATTCTCTTGCTTGTCTCTGCCTCTCCAGGGAAAGGCCATATTCACTCTGTCTTGCCAAAGTTTGAAAACTTGTGTCGGATCTTAAAAAACTGGTCCTGTATAGGAACACCTCTGAAATTCTGCTTATATCAATGTTGGATTTCTTTTCTGTTCAGCAGAGCTATGTGAGATTTACCCATTCTGCAACTGAGATTAGAATATTGTCCCATTAAGCATAGGTGGTGCTAGATTACCCTCAGCAAAAGTATCCCTAATTAAGCTCCCCAAACCTCATGTGAAAGGTTCTTGTTGAACCTAGCCAGATTCCCTCAAACTGGACATGGTTAAAGGAGCCTGATGGATGAGGTGTCAGCCACCCTCCTGGAGCCTCAGTCTGGGGACATGGGGAGGACTCCCCATCTGCAGTGCTCTGCCTCTGCCTCGTGTCTGTACCGCACACTCAGCCTTACAAAGATATAACCAGTCCTCAGTTGAGTTGTATTCTGAACTTGCTTATCTCTCAGTGGAGGATCCCAGGAAGGAGTAAGTAATCCTAAAGGCTGAGGCCTTGTGCTGAAAGGTCTCCTGAGCCTCCAGCCTGTGGGTAAGGGGTCGGTTTGAAAGACTGGGATGCACATATGTCTGCACCCTGGCAGCAGTATAGTTCTGGGTGGAGGAGAAAGCCATAGGTTTGAAAATGTATGGTTGATTCAGAAGGAAAGGGTTGTTCTGTTGGGGAAGGAGAGAGGGAATTTTTAGAAAGAGACAAACTTTTCTGTGATTTCTATGGCCCAAAGAGAGGTAGGGGGGTGTGCAAAGATGAAGGGGAGTGCAAAGAGACTCATGTGGAGAAACTGAAAAGGCAAAGAGTGAGTGTGTGCACAGGGAGGAATATATGAGGTGAGGAAACAGTTGGAGAAAGACATTGACAGAGACCTGAGGAAGCAAGCAATCTTATAGGAAACGAAAAAATAGCTATTGCACAGGGCCAGGGAAGTGGCTGATGTAAGGGAGGATTTTGCTTTTGGGCACTTTTGCTGGTGTCTTTGTTCAGGGCGCATTTTAAAATGTGTGTCTTCATAGATTAGGTGCAAAAATACGTAATAAGTATAAAAGCAAAGTATATGCTTTAAAGGGAGAGGGCTTACAGTGGGTTCAGAGGTCAGAGAGCAAATTCAGCAAAGACCTGTAATGCCTCTTCATGTCCTCTTGGTCCAACAGTTTAATTTAGTTAAACAAAAATGTAATTCCTGGTTGTTGCTGGAACTTTTGTAGTTGAGCCTAGACAACATTTCTCTTTCTATGCATCCATAACAGTTCAGCATAGCAGTTACATGGCACCTGTGTGCCTGGTTTCTTTTACTTTGGAGGTGAAGGAATTGATAAAAAGATCTGTAATGGTTTAAGTTAACTGTATGTGTTACGTTTTGTGAGTTACGCTTTTACTTTCTTGTCTCTGCCTCTTTTTGCAAACCACATTCAGATGATATCCCTGACCTTCTACCTAACACCATCACAAACAGGCCAGCTGAGGGGAAAAATGGTGCTGTTTTGTTATTTTCAAACACTGGTTAAATGTGGATTTGAGTGCAAGAGAGCAGTTTACTCATGTCACATACAAATTTTTGCATATATCATATATAGCTTAACAGTGAAGAAGGGCAGTCTTCTTACTGGTCCTTAAAACTAACAGTAAATTTTGTATTAAAAGCTCTTTTATTCTATTTGTATGAACATGCAGGAGCACATGGGATCCTCAACAAGTACTGGGAACACGTTGTGTTAGGTGCCTAGCATATACAAAGTGAAATAAAAGCCTTCCCAAAAGAAACCTGCAGTCCAAATATTATCAGTCATGAAAATTGGCACATCTATAAAGAAATTCCAAATAAATCTACATTATAAAGAAAAAAGAGCTACTGCAGCCAATTAACTACAGGATCTACACGATAAATCTTTTATCTCAAATTAGCAATGTGTGTACTGAGTGGATCAAGATGAGCGTGCTACTCTTATAGAAAACTTGTACATGTGAAACTTGTCATCTCATATTAGAAGACAAATGATATTTTGAGGCATTACATAAATAATGGAATCACATGGCCACCTGATCTTGGTTATTTTTAAGTGAAGGGTAAGACATTTTGAACATCCTTTTATTCTGTTTTGTACAGCTATAATTCTCCTGAATTGACAGCACAAGTTGGGAGAAAATATTTAAGCTGGAGATGAATGGTTTTAAAGGTTTGGGGTGAAATCTTAGCCCCTTTGAAACCAATGGGAATTGTGTCCCTGGTTTAACTGAAGCAGAAATTTCAACTTTAGTGCCTGGGAAGCGGTGCGTGTTTGCTAAAGGAGATGTCCAGTCACTGTCTTGAGAACGGATTGCCGCTTCTGCTCTCAGCTATTCATTTGTAAATTCTGCTAAACCAAACACCAAGCTGGCTCCCCTGTTCTTGTTTTGGATTACCTGCATGACTTGGGCTTGGCCTTCAAGAGAATGCTTTGTGCCGCGAGCGAGCGGCAGAACTAATGAAACCAGATTTTCTGGTTGTCGGTGTCTCCCACCCTGTTATGCTGCACCGCCAGCCCGTTGGGGCAGCAGTGATTGCCGTCAGGCCCGCGGTGTACCTGGATCTCTCTGTGCAGAAACCTGCAAGGAAGAGTGGCTGCTCGCCAGGTGACTGCCTGCTCCCAACCAGGAGTCGGAACAGCTAAACCTGCTTTTTTGTCAAGGGGCAGGCACTAGTTCAGGCCTCTCTCATCAGTCCAACAGATTTTTCTGAAACCTATGGGAACTTCATAATCTTTGAAGTTTGTTGCCCTCTAGCAAATCTGGTTGAAACTGAACAACAGCTTTAGAAGATATTTGCAGGGAGCAGGCCAGCAGTGCATGTGCATAAACTCAATTTCTGCAAGGAGTGGGGAGGAAAACTAAAAAAATGGCATGAATTGTCTCATATCCTTTTATGGAAGATGCCAGTGGATTTAATAGGGATCAATCAGTTTCACATAGGTGTGGATTTGAAAATCTGATAAAATGAGGTAACCATTCTAAACCAGTTATTTAATGAGAAAGAATAATTTTTCGCAAAAATCTAGGGGGGATATCGAATTAAGTCTATTTGAATGAATTCTATAGCAGGTACTTAGAGTTTAGGTGGAAGTTCAGACCATTTGGTCAGAACCAAAGTTCATGATGACTAACGTTCATCAGCTTAAATCAGCTGATTTGTACCTGGTGACACCACATGTGGTTTCAGTCCTATGTCTTTCTGGCATAAGATGAAGCAATAATTAACATCTGTATTTTGGGAGGCATCCAAAAACTCATAGGACTTACAAATGTGTAAGTGAATGTGTCTACAGCTACCCAGCGTGCTCTCCTACCAGAGATGGATGGGTCTGTGTTTCAGTTTCTCTCCCTCCTTGTGTGGGGAAGGGGTGAAGGTGGCTCATCCCAAAGCTGATAGAGGTTGTTTCTGGGATAATTTGCATAAAATTGTCAGTCAGCCAAAGCTGGAATTTTAGTGCAAGCAAGAAAAGCCTGAAGATCCAGGGCTGTAATTAAAACAAGATTTATGATGAATAAAGAGATTGGATAGGATCAAAACAAATGAAACAGCATGCCTATCTAGTTGTATACTGGCTACAGTTTAAGATAGGCAGATTCAGTCTGATTGCACAGCAGTATCAAAGATTTCCCTTTCTGGGCAACAGATTTCCCCCTCCTTCTCCAGCTATCAGCTTGTCAGATATCTCAAGCTGGTCGGACATACGCCTTTGCTTTGTGTGTGTTGTGTCCTCTCCTCCCTCTGCCTTATGTCTGCTAGTCCTTTCTAGCCCAGGAGCATATTTTATAGTAAAGGTGCAGTGTTTCATTTTTGTGCCTGTTGTGACTGTCAAGACTAGCATCTCAGTAGTGTGATATTTGCCCAGGTGTACGAGTGACATTCGAGGGGTTGGGGAGGGAGCATGAGCATCTCCATGCTCCGTACAAATCCATCTGTCTGTATGTCAGCTAACGTCCCTCTGACTACATCTATAGGTATTTCCTGATTTCCCTTCTCAAAACCCAGTACTGCAAGTAATCCTTTGTACTTACCTGCATCTTAGGTAGCCTAAAGGACCAAGGTGTTTGGATCCTGGTTTTCCTGCCCCTTGTCTCTGACTCAACGTGATAGAAAAAACAAGAGTAGTTTCCTTTTGAAGAGACAGGATTTACATCCCTGGATTTTTTAATCTGTATGGTTTTCATTATCAGTATTTCTGCTCTGTATCAAATGTGAATTATAGACAGGGTAACATATATTTGCCATAATGGCTACTTATACAGGGGAGTGAATATGTTCTTTTTGATTGTGGCACCAAGTTCTAGCATGTCTAAAAATCTCCTATACTGAAAAAACTTGCTTCCATCTTAAACATACTGGGCTATGCTCTGATGTTAGCTGCAGGGACTTAAATATGAAATAAGACAATTGATTTACAGCTGATTTATGCCTAAGCAACAGAGATAAAATGCTGCCTCCTTTCCAGTACTGGCCTTAACTCTGTCTCTTCTCACCAATACACCTCTTGCTACACAAGCTTTCTCCTCTGTTGTTCATGCTGTCTGAAATAGTTTTCCTGTATTTCTCCATGTCCTTCACTCCCTTTCCCAATGGAAATCTCCTTCGAAAACATGTCTTCTTTCCTCACATCTCTTAATTTTTTTCTCCTGCTGCTCTCATCTATTATTTAATTGTAGCTGTATTATTTTGGGTAGAGTTACAAAATTAATATAGAGGATACATTAAAATGGATCCAAGCCCATTTTCCATGTAAAAATACTCGCTAATCCTGAGAGCACTTGTATGCAGCTATGCAGAAGTAGGGTGATGCAGCCAGGATAAGGATGGTGAGGAGCCCTGCCCTACAAACTTAAGGAATGGAAGACAGAACTACCCATTTTGGAGAATGGTAGTATATTGTCCCTCTAATAAGGGCTGTGAGGAGCTGGATAAAGAAGTTAGGGAGTCTAGAACACCACAGAAACCTTCAGCAACCAGAAAATGGGGAAAATTTGGGATGAAAAAGAAAGAAATCGTGTGAAATATTCAGTCTTTGGATGAGCAATGAAATATCTTTCAGAGCAAGGTTTAAAGAAAGAGCACTACTGCTGCATTTCAGTCCTTCACAAAGCTTTCTCTGACTAATAGGTATTCCAAACAAATTTGTTATTTTCCAAAACTTACAGGCTTCTGCAATTACAGTTCCTCTGTACCACAGGCCAAAAGCACATTGATCCTCATATTGTTCTTTGTTAACTACACTGTACTGAAAATATATAGACATGTCAGGTTGATTTTTCCAAGCTTTTTCTCTAGAATAATGAGTTTCTTCTGCATTTGCGTAACATTAGGTCTGTTTACATATGGCTTCTGAGTGCGATGCTATAAACTTCTTTTTTTGCTTACAAGTCAATACTATTGATGCTTTCTTTTCATTGTTTTTTCCTCCTACTTTAGAGAGGTGTCAGCTGGCAGAACTTGTGCATTGCAGTGCATTTCTCTCTCCACCATTTCTCATTATTCCATAGTAAAGAATTTGTACCCGTTGGCTTCATGCACATATATATATATATATATATGTATATATATCCAGTAGTACTTCCTATAGGTTAATTAATTATGTGCAGCATGTTGCTTCTTAATGAAAAAAATAATGTTGCTGATAAGCAAATTCTAATAGAAGGTATTTATATTTTTTCCTAAATTCTTGAAGTGGAATTTCTCTGGTAGAAAAAGAAAATAAATCTCTTTCCCCACCCTTACTCTCCCATGTTTTGAGAATTTCCAGCTTGTTTATTGAGAGGAACTTGTGGGGCCTGAACAGGGAAGAAATTGAGACCCAGTCTCTGAACTAAGCTGTTGCAGTTCCTCCATCATTGGATAGTTTGTTTATTTTTTGCTATGTAAGGGCTGGTTTCCAACATTTTATCCCTAATTTAGCACAAAAAGTGCACAGTGGGGCTGGCTTACCCCAGGCTTTTGTGTGTGTTTTTGCTATGTTGGCATTGGTTTCCTTCGTGGTCTGATAGAGCACTCAAGAAACAAATGCAGCTTGTCCAAAATACACGCTTGATAACTACCCTGAACATACACATTTTGCTATTATTCCCACGTATATTTTGGCAGAGTAGAGAGCTCATTTGGCCTTCTATATATTTGGGCAAGGAGGGGAACTCTGTCGTTTCTCCCTTCTTTTCTGTGTTTTTATTTAACCATCGTATTGTTCTTTTAACCTACATAAAGAAACCCTAGGCACTATCACAAATGGCAAAGATTATAATCAGTGACTAATATCCTTGCTACAATAACCTTTACCACCCCAAGCACGAGACATAAATAATACAAAAGGCCATCTCATATTTTGAAGAACTGATACGAATATTATAATCATTGTTCCACAGTTAATGATACAAAAACTCAGTAACACTTAAGGACCTCCATACTGGGTATGATTCAAAGCCAGCCGGAGTCTTTCCGTTGTATCAATGTGTTTTAGATTATACCCCAAAATAGGTAGGTAAAATTTTCATCTTCAGTTTAGACTTTCGCTCCCTTTTGAACTCCTTAGCAGCTGAGCAGGAAACCCTTGAAGGGGCAAATAACCACTTGAGTGGTTATGAGATGACATGGTTGCATTAACTCTGTGTTTAGAAAATCTGCATGCAGATGCCTCTGCCTAGGGCCCTGGGAGGATGCTCCCATCTTCCTTGGGAGAAGGAGCCTCTCAGCACCAGCCAGATAGTCTAACTGTGGTGGCTGTCTGAACACTGGCGTAGGTCCAAAGCCTCAAATACACCAAAAGGAGGTGCTTGGGGGACAGATGAAGAGAGTAATTTTGTTTTGCTCAGGACCACACATTGTTGAATGAACATTTTCTTCTCCTACATGGTATGTGTGCGAGTTGTATGATGCGAAACAACTGATTAAACCTTGGCCTTTGCATTCAAACACTCTTTTCAGATTGGAGTGCAATCCAATACAAAATCTGAGTGGGGCAATGGAAAGTTAATAAACTTCATATAATCCAGGTGGGTGAGTTTAGCTGCCTTCCTTGTTTGTTTATTTCAGTAATTTTGCTCTGCAGCGCTAAAATGCAGGAAAATGGTTCAACCTCTTAAGCAGAAGTGTCACAACAGTCAGGTGTGTTGACTGCCTCCACCAGCTGTGAGAACATGGTGGGGTGCGTGCCGCCGTCAGTGCACACGTCGACAGGGAATACAAATAAAGGATGAGGTGCCTCAGACTTTTCATTAGCAGTAGAGCTAATAGTTGCACTTGAATAAAAATGAAGACTCAAGCTGGCACAATTTATAGCTGACGCCAGCAAGATGTAACAAATGGCCACGTTCCCAGGCTGCTCAGGGCATTATGTCTAGTGGCATATGTAGATGAGGGACTGGAAAGTATTAAAATAGCTGACCAAAACCCATTGGGCAGTGAGAAAATGGTGCATGATCCTTACACCCCAGAGGGACTTGCAGGTTCACTCGCTCCTTTGAAAGGCTGGAGAGGAGGTATCTCAAGGACGAGAGATTAACTTTGGATGAGGCTTCTTAAGCGTTTTTTTTTTTTTTTTTTCCCTTTTCTCTCCTTACAGTAGAGACCCATCATCTTTGTTCACAGAAAGGTACCTTTGAACCCTGTGACTTAACGGAAGATTGGCAGTGTTGAACACAAAACTGAAAAGGATATATACACAGCCACAATTATATATAATTGGTATATAAGTATGGAAATTCAAGTAGCTTTGCATTAATTTGAATAATTCTATTTTCTGCTATTGATATAAAAATTATTGGGGAGATTTGAGCCATTTTAATTTCCCTCTTTGCATGGAGTCTCTTTGCTTGTCTGGAGAAGACATGCAGTTGGTAAAAATTTGCCACTCATAAGTTAGTGGTAAAACTCTCACTGGCTTCAGGTAGTTGAAATTTCATCAGGAGAAGCAATGTCTTGATAAAAAATAACTAAAATTAACTTTTGAAGCTTTATCAATGAAAAATATGACAGGCAGCTGGTGAAAAGTTCGTCACAGCAGTAGGTTTTTGGTGACCTTTCTCTTATTTGGTCAGATAAATAATCAGGAATATGACAGACCCCCTCTTTTTTGGAAATTAGGCAACATGTTTTGTGAGATTTTAGTGCTACGAAGGGATGCTCAGAGCTCTTCAAATTATATGTGCATGAAATCTTTCTACCGCTTAAGAAAGCGTTAATTTGGGGGTTGTTTTAAACTTTATTTCAGTTACTTTAAAACTATGAGGGTGGTCTTTAAGCGATGAAGGGTCTCCTTAGCTGTCTCTTCAGCTGGTTTCTTTCAGAGGAAAACATTTCCTAGGAAAAGAATGTTTAAGCTGAGAATATATTTTACACAAAAAAGGTAGTCTTCGGTTCCAGAAATTATGACTTTTGTATAGTTTATAGGTAAAGGCTAACAATTCCAAATAGCCAGAACTTCTGAGTCAGACCTCAGAAGTCATAATACTGATGAACTTCGTAAGTGGAGGGGTTGCTTCATATTTTATTTCTTTTTGTTACCTTTAGGTCGTATTTTCAGATTTTTCTTCATAACCATATGAGCTAGAAACTGGCTTTCAGTTTAAATGAAAGCTGCAGTTTTTGCATGATCCCGTGAATCCAGGATCTTGTGCTTTAAGAAAGATATCGGCTCTCTCAAGACCTGAAAAAACAAACCAAAATTCTGTGAAAATTGTCACACAGAAATCTTTATTAAAGTAAGACTGTCTTTGAAGTTAGTCACACGCGTTGCTTGAGTGAGAATAAGGCCTAAGCAGGGATTTTAAGATTCAATGACAAATTGTTATCTGAGAAAAGAGTCACTTGATGAAACTATTTCATATTTAATCGTTGGGAAGTCAATTCCCTGAACAAAGCACATTTGTTTCACGGTGTAATAAATACCCAGTGCAAAATACAGGGATTTAACTTAATGGGAACCGCACAGTTAAAATTGCCTTCAAGGAGAGTCCTACACATGGACATGTTGTCAGGGTCTTAGAAAACTCTGCTCCCCGTTTCATTTTGACCTATTACGGGCTGATATTGGATAGTTTGTCACCAATTTTTCCCTCATTATATGACTGCGTCTATAAAACAAACATGACTTGAAAGAGAGATCTCCCCATTCTGCCCAGCTGAGCATTCAGAAAGCTTGCATGGTAGTGAGAAACACTTCTCATGTATATATTAAGTGCTACCATCTGTTTGGATTGTTTTGAAATGCATTTTTGGGCCAAAGCCTGCCCTTCTGAGGATCCAGTTTAACATGAAAGTCTCGGCAGCTCCCTGAATGCGAATAAGGCAGCAGAAATCACTCCTTTTATGCCTCCCAATCATGCCCTTTAATTTAACTACGATAACTTTAACTGAATCAGAATAGCAGCTCCAAAAATTGAGCCCTTGATTATCTTGATGACTACCTCACTTGGCACAAGAAGTTACACTGATTTCAATGGCTTTCCTCCCCGCTGAGCTTGATATTGCATCAGGCAACAGAAACAGGTCAAAGTGGGGAAACAGTGAAATTTATTTTGGTTGTTTTTTGTTTTACTTCGTACTGTTGTTTTTCTCTTGAGGCCTGAAATGGAAAAAAAATGGAAATTTGGAAAAAGATGGAAGAGAAACATGTACATAAACTGGTTTTGTTCTTTTGGAACCGCGAGATAACTTTAGAATACTATATAAGGTGATATTATTACTGCCGCACTTAAGACTTTCTGCCTGTTCTAACTAATACATTTCAAATGAAGTTACTTTGTCAAAATTTACAGCATTTGGCAATTACAATTCCTATCTGTTATAAGCCAAACTTTATTTTTAGTCCTTAATATTGTGTTAATGACATTATAATTAGCATATACATAGGGATAGCAAGTTAATTTATTTCCAGCTTTTTCTCCTGAAACACGACTTTCTTTTGTATCTGAATTATTCTCTATTTTTCATACACTAAATTCTATCTTGTAATTTCATTTTTTGTTTACATGTCAAAGCCAATGATTTTTTTTCAATATTGTCCTTTTTTTCTCTCTCTTATTTTGATATATACCGGGGAAAAAAACCCTAAAACCTAATCTATAGCACATCTTTGTCATTATTTCCAAATGTACTTATTGTTATTCAGAAGTGAAGAATGTATTGTAATTGCTTTCTTGTGTATACCCAGCATGATTTTCTTTGTGTTACACAATTACACACAATACAAACCTCATCCTTAGAGAAGTGAGTAGCATTGAGTTTTGATGTCTACTTAACTACTAGATACATTTCTGTTTTCCCCAAGTTTGTGTTTTTTTTCACTTTGAGAAAGAAAGAAAGGAAAGAAAGGAAGAAAGAAAGAAGGAAGGAGACCAAAGAGGGTACAGGGAAATTCCACATCTTCAGCGTTCCTGGAAGCACTGCTGCTGCCTCCAGCTGGTATGTGGTTTGTTTGTTTTGTCTTTAAATTCACCTAAAATGCTCTAGGTTGGAACATTTTCATCCAGCCCTTCAAGCCCTGCCTGACGTGACACAGCTCCAGGTTTGGCTGCTCACTGGGTGGGTAGGGAGTAGAGAGGAGATGTTTCAGGGTGGCGTTTTCAAAAGCCTGCTGGTAACTTGGGAGCCTGCATCTCCACTTCAGAAATGACAGGTATTTAGGAGTCAAAGTCCACAAGGAAACGAGTGTGCCCAGACGTGCAGTTGCTTTGCTAAGGTACCAGTCATATCTTAACCTGCACTGGTTGCCTGGTCCCCGCTTGCCGGACTTCCAAGGCACTACAGCTGGTGAGCCTAATCCCCATCACCTGCACCTGCCTACACAACTTCCCTGCCGGGTTGTTTGCCACGCACCTAGGTAGTGCAGCCTCCTCTTTCACTGGCGCTTGGAGTAAAACAGCATTTCCTCACAGTCATGCATGCATGTGAACTAGCTTGGCTAACTTGTTAAGTTGCTCTAGCTGAACTGTCTGTCTGAGCTGTCACCAGTTGCTTGCTTTGCCGCCTTGCTCAATTGGATTAAATCATTTCAGCATTTTTCTCCATGCTCGTTACTGAGGATGGAGTTTAACATATCAAAATGTGATAGAGTTTAACCAACAGTGATTGTTATAGTTCTGAAAGGAAAGAAGGAATAGCCTGGAGAGGGGTGGGAGTGCTGCCCTTCTGCATTAAGTGCATTCTCAGATATTTTTTGTGAAAAGTAAAAACGCAGATCTGCATCTTTGTTTACACTAGAGATATTGTGTCCTGACCAGCCTCTTTATCCCTATGGGCTCTGGCAACCTGGGGAGCTTTTGAAGTCTGACATCATGGAAAGTTCATCACTGAAGTTTGAAACCTTAGATGCAGCGGTCCCACTGGCAGACTTAACTGGCCAGATTCAGAGGTGACATAAATGATGGGATAAATTACATAACAGTGAGTCAATATAACTTGCACATTGAGAGGTTGGAAGAGCAGGGCCAGAGCAGCAAAGTCAACCAAGAGGTAGCTGGAGTGGAAGAACAAGTTTAAGCAGCTCTCCGGCTTTGTACTGCAATGCTGCCCTGAGTCCTCTGCTTTGTATGAAAGTGGAAGTGTTGTTGTAGCCATGACAAAATAAAGTTTGTAGGTAGAGATGATGTCTTAATCAGCTCCTCAGCTTTCAGGTGTACAGGCTTATTGCTAGGCCAGCAGGCCACCACCAGGCAGAGGTGTCTTCTGTGACCGGAAGAAGGGTGCATGTCCCTGACAGTTGCTCTGTTTTTTCCCAGTGTATTTGTTGGTCTGCTAAAAGCTGTCACTTCCAGAACTTGCTTTTGCAGATATCGCTTTCCCGTGCGTCAAACCTATACTAGACAGCACCATGCCGACCATCTTTGGACGTGGTTTCATGTTACCCGATGTGGACTGACTTTCTTTGTTTGCTTGTTTGTGGTGAGCGTTCTTTGCTCAAGAAATACATACATACACAGGCTTTATCTTTGTAAAAATAAATACAGGGCTATGTCTTACGGTCTACTTGGGAACTGGATCTGGTCCAGAATGTGGCAGCTTGTTGTTAAACATGGTCTCTCTCCCACGTGCTCACAGCCAAAGCTCCTGTGCTGGCTGATCTCTGGCTTCAGGGCAGAGTTTATTTTGTTGTTTTTTTTCTTCCAGCCCTAATCTTAGCCATAAATGGAATGGGACTTGCCTCTCGCTTTGAAAGATGCTGCCTCATGTGTCCTTTGGGGCTTTCCAGACAAGAGCCACAGCTCCAGTGTTAGCTCACTCCCTGGTCCTGAAATAATCTGTGGATCCTCTGAGCAGTGGGCCAAAGCCATATTTTTTAAGCTGCTGATAGGGATGGGAGCTAGGGCAGCAAAACTTGCTCATGGCGAGGAGGGGAATTTGAGTCTGGGATGTCTGTTTTAGTTGGCAGGTTGCTGTTTTGGACCTGGCTGCTTGTCTGCTCAAGCCAAATGTGTTGCTGTCCAAACTGCGTTTGTGCTGTGCACGTTGGGAGCAGAACGGAGCCGGTGCTGGGCTCCCTGGCTCCTGCCAGGGTCACGGGCCACGGAGGGTGAACGCCTTGCGCAGGGGCACTCTGCGCTGCAGGGATGGGACACTCTCTGACAAAAATCCCAGGGGTTTGGATGCTCCCAAGTTTTTTAACAAGTGCAAAATGCAGCGTGGCTGCTGAAACGAAACCTCGCATCCAGATGAGGTCATTGCGTCATGCCTTGCTCCAAACAGGGTTTTTTTCTCTTGCACTGAGGGGGAAGGAGACGGAGGGCCCACAGATTAACTAGTCAAGTTAATGAAAAAGCAGAGAGGGAAGGTCATACAGAGAAGTAAAACTCTGGAAGCAGAAGTTTCCTCTTCCTGGACATTCAGGGTCTGATCCCTAGAGGTAAATCTGTCACAACCTGCATTTGAAGTCAACAGAGTTAGTACAGATTTGCTTCCTTGTAACTAAAATCAAAGTCCTGTTGCAGATAGTCCCAGAGAAGATTTTGCCTGCCTCATTTGGCCGAATATAGTGCTGTTTAGTGCTTCTCACCCCGGGAGATTTGTTAAGGTCTATATAGGAACCAGAAGAAATGACTTACTTTTAAAAGTGTGTTGACTTCTGTTAAACGGCGGGGGCTTATGGACCTGCTGAAGGTGGAGAATGTGGTTCATAAAACTTGCTTCTCCTCCCGGGTGGCTTTTAATAAGCTCCCTCAGCTTTAAAGACTAGCCCCTCAGCTGTGTTTCATTTGAGCCCCAGATTTCCCTGTAGCCTGCATGCACCATAAGGACCAGTCACGCGTGCTGCCCTGTCTCATGTAAAGTGCTGAGCACCACCAATTAACCGGTAACCATCCCCAGTCCCCAGCTGATTAAGCCATTAATGCTATCCTGCTTGTGTTATAAATTTAGCGTGTGCGAGAGGCTCCACTATGAAAACTGGCAAGAGAAAATATAACTTATTCTTAAACCTTAACCAAATTCTGTAGCATTCTGGATTTCCAGTAACAATAATTTTCTGGAGTTCCCTATTAGGGGGCAAAGACCCATGTCAACTGTAGTGGCATAAATCCAGTTTTCTTCAGAAGAGATATTCTGGCTTCAGAAGGAGAACTGAATTTTTCTTTCAGTACTCATTTTTTCTATAAAGTTAAAACTAAACATATAGAAAGGCTTTTGGGAACTCCAGGATTTTTTGTATGAAGGAAAAATTTTCTTTTCTTCTAACATAGCCTGTGATGCTTAAATATTTTGTTGATATTGTCTTTAGTTAGTGAACTGCTGCACACTTGTTTGAGGCTGGAGTTATCTGAACTCCCTGATTTAAAAAGCAAAACAAACCTTTAATTTCATTTTAGCATCGCTTGGGAGTACAGCTACTTAAGCAATTTAGGAATGAAGAATTTCACATTCTTAATTCTGTGGGTACTTCATTAGCAAAACTAGCATTTGTTAATCGTCGGCTTCAGGTCTCAATAAGATTTACTGTTAAGGTTAAAAGCCATTATAAAGCCTGACCTCGTTACATAAATTACTAGCTCACAACAAACCAGATGTGTTATCTTGTCGCCTGGTGGAAGCAGTTTGCGGGAAGCCCTTTGGGTTTGTTGCGTTGAGCGCGTGGTGCAATCCCGGACACCGGGGCCCGGTTGGGAGGCAGATGCCACGCGTCCTCAGTGAGGGCATGCCACCAAGAGCAAGCTGTGTCCAGTTCCCACTCTGCTACCAGGGGTCACCGTGGAGACATTTCTTACTGGAACAGCTCATTTTAAATATTAGATTTCAGCCTGTGAGCGTATATTGTGAGTTTACAGTGGCTGCTGCTTTAGAACATCTGCTTTTTCATAGGAGGGAAAAACACTTCAGGAAAGTTAAAAAGCCAAAAGGATAGATTTGGCATTGCATGTTTGTTACAGTAGTACCTAGTTACGCAGCATAGAAGGGTCCATCTATAAATACTTTAATATTATTTAATAAATTATGGTGGCTTTTATAGCATACCTAATAATAACATTAAATGTTTCTGTATTTAACAGGCACACACATTGTTTTAACAATATCTCCATGTTATATGCTTTGCAACAGCTTGTTATAGCTTCATCTGTTAGGCATTTACTATGTATTCCTTTTTTTTTTTTCAGGGAAAAAAAAGGAGGGCTTTCTAATAAGATGCTAAGGAATGTAGCTGTGTCTAATGACCATTTGACCAATATGAGAAATCATTTATAAAAGAAGCCAAAATTTAAAGCGCTATTTACATACAGACGTAACTCCCCGGCAGCAGAACTTGTCTTTTGCTGTCTGCCCTAAAGCCATCCTAAAAAATGACCCTCAATAAGGTGGCGTGGCTCTGCCGGCCGTTAGTGCGGCTGCGGTGAGGGCGGCTGCAACGCAGCCTGGTGCACCGGGCTGCGTGGTTCCCGCTGGCCCCGGGGGCGACTGCGCAACTGTGACGCCACCGTGTCCTTGGCCACCGGGACAGGAGCTTCCGGGGCTGCCAAGGCAAGAAGCGGGATGACCATACCTGCTTTGGTAAGAGCTTTCCCAAATCTTACTTAACAGAATGGACCCCCATCTTCCTCGCCTCCCGTTTTCGTGCTCTCCAAGCAGCAGTATCTGCTGGAAGATGTGCCATGATACATCGTCTCTTAGGCCCCACCTCGCCAGCGTCAAGCTATTCACAGCATAGCGCTGACAACCTTCAGCTTCGTTTATTTCCAAGGAATTTGAGGGCAGAGTTGAGTTTTTCTGTTACCAGCAGGTAAGATGGCTCCTTTGAATAGTGCTTTAGAAATAAATACCGTCTAATACCATTGACAAGTTCTGTGCATGTAGTGCTTAGGGGCTATTTGTTTTCTTGATTTTTCTCCCGAGCCAGAGGTTAACGGTTTACATGTGTTGTTAAATCCAGGGAAAAGTACTAATGCCATAAGAAAAGAGAAAATCTTCCTAAATATTTAGGACAGGAACATAATTGGGGATTGTTTTTAGTGAAGTCTTTCCTTTGGGAATTGGGAGCTACAATATGTTTCATTCCCATGATTACACAGGAGAGATTCCAGTGATTCCCAGCTCGTGTCAGTCGGCATTTTCTCCTACTTATAATCCCACTGAGGTCAGCGTGATCCCCGCCAGAGGAAAAGGCTTTCCACCTGAGTGGGGTTATTGCTACCAAAGGCTCTTACAACACCTGGAACATATGTATCCTCCTCCACCTGGGGGTGGCTGCGCATTGAAGGTGGACATGCGTCGGGGGGCTCTTAACCTGGCGACTTGCTGCGGCTGGTTTCTGCTCCACCAGAGGTGCTGAAAAGGGAACCGTCTCTTTCTGTTGCCAAGTGCTTCCTGGGGAGAAAGCCTGTGGCTGGTAGGAGGAAGGCATAGGGAATTATCATTATTTTTTGTCAGATTTTTTTCCTCCCACCCCAAGTATTTTTACTGGTTGAACACCCAGGACACTATTAACAACCCTAATGGAGACATAATTAAGGCTAAAATTTTGCAACGTGGGCAATGGACATTGGCCTGCAGGGCTGCTGGATGCCAGGCCCCATGTTTAGTGCCTGAATATGGAAGTTGGTGCCTTGCTTCAGGTGGTTGGGTTTGCGAATGCCAGTGTTGGGTATTTGCCAGGAATAGAATTTGGATCTCTTGATTTTGTGGTTTAAATCTTAGGCAACATTTCTTCTCCTTACTGCACCATATACTGAGCTTATTCATATGGAAAGCACACATGATGCTTCTGGAGGAAAAACTTATTTTAGTGATGAGTCAGAATATGTGGAATTTGGGGCTGTTGTTTTGGGGTTCTTTGGTTGTTGTTGGAGAAGGAGTGTTTGGTTTTCTCAGTTCATCCATTTCTTGGTGAAAGCCCTTTGGAAGACAGTTCCCTAGGATGACTCCTTCTGCTGAGAGCAATGGATAAAAAAGGGATCCTGAGGTTTCTGACCCAAAGAGCAAAACTGCGCAGCCCAGAGCAGGGCCTCTGTATGCAGGAGAGCAGAGCAGTTCCTCTCCTCCATCGCAGTAGGGTAGTATCTTGCCATGCTGCATCCAGGAACGCACTTCACAGGTGTGTTGTACCTCTGGAGCACCAAGAAGAAGGCAGGAAGAGCCGTGTGAAAGGAAAGGGAAGGACTACTACTGCCTTCATAGTCTCTGCCTCCCTTTCCCACCTCCCAGGTTTCAGCATAATTTGGGGAGATGAGGAAAGCAAGTAAACTGGATTTCAGGCAAATGACTGCTGTACCTGAACTATGCAGATAACTGGAAATTTCTTTTCTGAGTACACGAGCTGTGCAAATCTGGAACATATTCAGAGCAGCTGTATCTTCAGCAATTTTAGCTGCCAAGCTGTAATAAGTGTCCACTGAACATGCATGAGGTGAAAGCCCTTCACACGTTCAGAAGTTACCCAAATTTGGGGGGTGGGGGAGCAGGGTGTATTTTAGAGACAGCAATGGGCCTGATACATGCAATGCTCTCTTCTGATGCTTTAAGTTCCCACTTCAGAGCATGTGGCTGTGAGAACTTCTCCGTGAAATAGTCATAAGGTTATTACTTTTTTTTTTCTTCCTTGCAGACAAATTATTTCCCCCCCCTCACTTCATTCTGGGAAAGAGCCGAGCTGTTTTAACTGAAACTTTCCCAAATAACTCAGCCCAAGACAGATATTGGCTAGGAAAATATAAAACCAAACATAGCAAGTTTGGCAATGTCTTTAGCAAATGAAAGCCGAGTTTCTTAATGGAAAGTGTCAGGCACCCTCAACCATAAGTAGTGTTAAAGCACAGCCTGTAATTATGCAAATGCAGAGAAGCTGTCCTTGCCAACTGGGCACATTTCACAAACATTGCATTCACTTTTAAGAATCTTGAAAAGTTGTGTGAGATTTAACAAGATGTTTGTAAAACCAGGTTTTGAATGTGATTGAGCTGCCACTCATATCTGTGAACAGCTTAAGTCTCTGTTGAAAAGTAGCAGGTCTAATTCAGCCCCAGTGAGTTCTGCAGAGCTGGAACCATGAACAGGTTTTTAGCCCTTCTCACACAGATTTTTTCAACTGGTAGTGGAAACCAGTTATCTTCTGACTGTCACATAGCTTTTTATAAACAAGGTAGGAGTTAGACCTGGCAGGTTTTGAGATGAGATTCTGATGAATGAGGATTTAGAGGGGTAGTCACTGTTGTTGAGATTGGGATTTTGCACTGTCAGCTTCATTATTTATCTGAAATGATGAGGAAATACTTTCCTTTGTCTCTCCCACAACCATAATTTGACTCTTGGGGGGCTTCCCCTGCTCTAAAGGAGCAGAAATTAGCCAGTGGTGGAAATGAGCAGTTGTAATGCACGTACTGAGCTGAGAATGGTAGTTGGTATGTCTTGTTCATGTGCTCAGGATTAAACTGATCAGAAAATCTGCAGTCAGTTCTTTGCATGCTCCACACCCTTCTCTTGCAGCAGGGGGCAAGGACTTTCAAGGTTCATCTAGGCATTTTCCCCTCACTGGATCTTGGTGATTCCCTTGGTTTCTTCTGCTCTCTTTCTTTAGCACAGTTCAATGCATTAGATCTGGAAAAGCTAATGCTGTTTAGTTTGTTCTGTGGCCTTGGGATTGTCTTGCTTGTGGCATACAAAGGAGTTTAGGATAGATGATCTGTAACCCCTCTAGGCTGCACGTCATGTGGCCATCTTCCATACGTGATGACACAGATGGCTCCTGTTTCTGCAGAAGAAAGATGCCAATGTTAACTAATCCATAAAGCTCCCTTATGCTGGGCATCCACCCAGTTACAGAAGTTCAAACCTCCATGGTGTCTTAAATGCTGCTGTTAGCATTGTTGCCTTGGTGCTCTCTTTCCTCTCTGAGCTAACTCCTTCTCCTGTCTTTTATTGGAGTGCAGGGAGCCGGAGCTGTGTTGCGCCATCAGCATAGCAGAGATCACAGAGGCAGTTTTATGTTTGAAATGCAGTTTCTGCTGTGTGAAAAACCACACTGAGATGGAAGAGATTCTGTCAGGTCTGCTCCTCTGGCTGTTTTCTTAGGACATAATCCTTGCTAAGGAAATGGAGAATCTTTTTTTGCTGGTTTCAGTCTGAGATTCAGTGGTCCAGGTTATGCTGTCGTTTTTGAGCATGAGTGAGACTAGCATATGGCCCGATGGCTTCTGTCTGGAAAAAAGCCAGCCAGAATCCTTTGGGAATAAACATCATCTGGGTGAGTGTCCCTGGCCAGGAGGCATTAATACCCAGAGCTTGCTGTAGGAGTCACGTGGTGGCATCCTGAGGGTGGTGAACAGGCAGAATAATAAACAAGACAATCACTTGGATTTCTAGAGCAGCTAGATAGAAATTACTGTGCAATGCAATTATAAGAGATAGTAGATAACAAATAGAAATGCCTTTCTCATAATTTCTCAGAAGGTGCTCTCATTTTATACCAGATCCTCAGCTGCTATAGATCAAACTACTCCCTGGAAGACTATGCTGTTTTTGCACCTGCTAAGGATCTGGCAATGGCATGCTTGATTTTAAAAAGAAAATAATTGTGGTTGTAGTGTAAAATCAGGTTAGTTTTGCATTAGAGAAGCTTTCAGCATTTTAGTCGTTCTAGATGTTGCATGCATCATATGTTTGGGAGGTTATAATACACGAAATTCTTCGTTGTCTTTCAGGTGTATCTGTATGATCATCTGCTTCAGTGACTGCTTCAAAATATTCTCAGACTTCTCCCTAAGTGTTTTCCTGCATTATTTATTTTCAAAGCAATGGTTTTAAAGAAATTCTTACCAGAGCCATTTGGTCCAATGTGCTGTCCTTGAGTTTAACTCATTCAGCTCCATTCTATGGTATCAGACAGGAACATGAACGGGATCTACCAGAATTTGTCAGACATTGGTGCTGTTATCTGTTTAAGCTGGGGTTTAAACTCTGCCAAACAAGAACATTTCTTCTGCAGATTGGCACAAAAAAAACAGTTTATTAACTGGTGCTGGGAACACAACATGGGCCCATGTATTCTGTGGTCCCAAGGAAATGTTTGGTCTTCTCCCTTCTCCCCATTTGCCTCTCAGCACCCCCAAATTTTAGTCCTACATGCAACTGAAAAGTCAGAGATGCTGCTCTTAATGCCACTTCAGGGACTGCCTGGGTGCAGGCATATCCACAGCGTATAGCAAGCGTATCATGCCGAGTGATGCTTGCCGTATCCCTGTAATGCAGCTGATTTACGTTGGCCCAGGGGAAGGGGTGAACTGGAATCATGAGGAGGCTCTTAAACTTAACCAAGTCTCCTTCAAGGCAGAGGCAAATACCCATGCCATCTGATAGGAGCAAGGTAGTTCAACTCCCCCCTGCTTTTTTTAAAAGACAAAAACAATACCCTGCATATTTGCATAGAATCCCCTTAAGAACGTCTGTCATGCTGGAGATTAAACTGAATGTTTCTCCCCAGTTTAATGTTATGCCTTCAGGCATTCTAAACCCAATAGATTTAGTTACTCTGCTCCAGATCCTAGATTGCTAACACAGACAGTTTTTTATTCTTGCCCTTATTTTCCAGAAGCGTAGAACCTTTGCTAGTAAATTACTGTCTTTGTGTGGGTTTTCTAGGCCACTTCCACTTACATTTTGGAGCCTGGCCCTATGTTGGATTTGCAGTTAGTGTTTTTTACATTAACTTCTAGCAGCAGCACTTTCCTCACTTTTGTCTCCATATGGTGCATTAGGCTAGTTATTCAACTAATTTCCTTCCCTTCCTTGTGAGAGACATCACAGAAGGTATATTTCCATCCATCACCTTTTATCCAGAAGAAGTTTGCATTGTCTTTAGGACTTCAACTCCTGCTGTCACTGGCTGAAGAGTGGAGAGGAAAACAATGATTCGAATGTTGTGTTGACTTCTAAAAAGGGGTTTACTTTCCTTACTCAGGGAATTTCTTACTTCTGCTATTCTGCTAAGACTGAGTCTAGATGTGCACTGTGTGCAGCAAGGATCACTTTATTCAGCCTGCTTGCTTGCTAGTTTGCTCGCTCTTTGTGGTCTGAAGCATAGCTTGGAAAGCTTAGGCACTGCAGAGTTTGAAAATATATATTAATTTGTGGAAGAAGAGAATGTTCATTTGAAGGAGGAAGCTGCCCAGAGGAGGCACTGCTTGGTCGGTTGACTTTACAACCAGTGACACGGCTCCATTAATGTTAATGCGGCCAAAGGAACAACCAACAGACATTTTGCAAACCTTCTGCAGGATGAAATTTCTGCTTCCCAGTGTTCACCAGTCAGTTATGAAGTGTGAGCAGGAATTGCACAATAACTCTGTGCCTTTCCAACATCACCACAGTCAAAATTCCCGCTGACGTGAAGAGGAGAGAGTTTTGTACCAGGAGCCTGTTGGCAGTTGATTTACAACGGGAGCAAAGGATTAACACTTTTCCAGTGGCTGTTTACCAAGTCAGCTTTACTCATTAGATGCAAAGTTCAGTATTCTGCCAGCAACTTTCATATTTGTGAGCTGAATGTCCCATCTTGTGGCAACTCTTGCATTCTACAGGGTTTGATTTGCCCATGTCTCCTTAAGGCAAGCCCAACAAGTGAGGCAAGTGTGAATCCGCCTTTTTCTCTCTGTTTATCCTTGATGGTTCTAGGATTCTGTTTAGTTGTAAATCCCATGTATTATTTTGCAGTTTCCACGTGTGTTGCCAAGTCCACGAGTCTTAGATCAGGCTCACCTTGTTAATCCTTTGACTTTAGTCATTAATAACGACAGATGAACATGCCTCATAACATATCTTCCAAGGCATTTCCAAATGAGCAGCTCATGGTCAGTGTTATGGCTCTGCCACATATACTGTCATTCTTTCCCCTTGCGGTCTGGTTATACTATGAAACTTGAACCTCATCAGGCAAGCATAGAATTTGCTAGGGGACTTAAAACACCTTGTTAGCTATATAAGGGCTTTCAAGGCTTTTAACAGATTTCTCCATTAAACTCATAAATTTCTCCATAAATTCCATTTTATATTTGAAGCCAAGTCAGTACCACCAACTGTGGCGTCATCAAGGGATAAATTAAGGTTGTTAGGAGGTTCTTCTTGCCAGTCCTTCCTATTGAAGCTCTGTCAAACTGGCTTGCAGTAGGATAGGTGCCTGTATGCACGTCTCCATACAGCACCTCCCGAGACTCTCCCTTGCATCCCGGCCACATTTCGGGGAGGCTGCTACATTCTGACTCTCCAGCTTTCCCCTCACGTCCAAAGGCCCACGTCTCCCCTCACCTCCCTTGTTCAGTACTGCAGTGTGGCTGACTATGCTTACACCCAAAGCATGTATACCTTTGCCTCAAAATGGTTCAGCTGCATAGGTTTCGCTTTAAAATCATAAAGAAGTAGCCAAGCTATGCACAGATGGCTCTTCATGGCTGAACAATGCTCTTGCACTTGGTAACCACCCAAAACCAGAATGTAAGGGTGGCCGTCTTTGGTGAAATCCAGGGTCTGTCCAGCGTGGTGCAGTGATGAAAATACTTTCTATGCAGGTATGCTTGACAAGTTGCACAGCAACAAATTGTTACTTCTTGAAGCTAGAAGGAAGCAGAAATACAATAAGCAAAGTGGTTTCCCCCTCGCAGCTATCAGCCCACAAAGCTTGTAGGCTGCTCAGGGGAAGAATAGGATGTCTCTTAAGATATATATAAGAACAGATGTCCTCAGAGAGACAGATGGCCCACCTAGCCCCTGCATCCTTTCCAGTTTGTTTTTTGGGTCCACACAAAATTTTTGGTGTTTAAATCATCCTGCAGCAAGGAGCTCTGTGGTTTAGTTATGCCCTGTACCAGCATAGCAGCTCACAGATGCTCACCAAACCCATTTCATAAACTGTAGAATTTATTCTGTAATACGTCCAAAGGCACATGCAGTATTTCAAGGAGAGAAAGAAAAAAAGCCTTCAAGGGCTGGTCTCTGCATCTAAACTCAGTCTGCAGGAACAGATTGCATGACCAAAACTGTGATGGTGTCATTAAGGTGGCCCTTCATGAGTTAATCCAGCTCAAATTATAAAGCTATATTATTATGCTTTATGGAAATATTACACAGAGAATATGTAACTGATAGCAGTCCTACAGGTTGCAGGTTTCGCAGTTAGGTATTTCCTTGCTCTGCAATTCTAGAGAGAATAAGTCAGATAAACAGAGAGGACCTGGCTCTGAATTATACTCTGTAGTTTTTCAAGTCTCATCTGTATTCTCATTGCTTTCTTCTCCTTCAGTTACTCTGAGGCTTTCTTTTTTGAGAGAGAAATGTAAATATACTGAAAAGACTCTATTTTCAGATTTCAAAAGATGCTTTTAAGACTCATGAAAAGTGGCAAAGGAGCAGTGAGCACATGGTTAAATGAAGTGGTCCAGATCACGACTCAGTGCATCTTTGCAGAGCTTCTGTGAGTTTGGGAATGCTGCAGATTTGCACCAACTGGGAGTACAGACTTGCCTTTCCTTTCTACCAGAACATATGCTAACCCTGGCAAAGAAGTTAAGGCCAGATTGTGAACTGCATACTCACTAGGATGAACAGTTACTCGTGAGTAGTTAAATTGACTTCACTGGGCCTTTTAGGTGAAGAACTCCTTACTAGCAAGAGTACGGGGTTCACAGTCTGGCCCTTAATTTTTATCCAGTGAGTAGCTGCTGTCGGGTTTACTCAGTGCCGTGAATGATTGTCATCGTTTTACAACGGATGACCAGAGAGGATGATGAGCTCTGAGATTAAAGGGATCAATAACTACTAACACAAAAAGAGAAAGAAAAATTCCTTTTACCTCAATTGCATTGCCTCCCTCGAAGGAGATGTTCCGTTAACTCCAGAGCAGCAAAAGCAGATACGTGATTTCTGTTTCACCAAGACATCAAACATTATAAAAGTCAGTTGCATAAACATGTGAATCTGGTGACATTTGATTCCAGAGCTGTATGGGCAGCCTGATTTACAACAGAGGTTTCTAAACAGGCAATCCAGTTTTCCAGGTAATTAAAAATGTTTGCATAGGCTAGTAGATTTATCTTTTGAAACCATTTTAGCACTAGTGCTCTCCAGAGTGGTATCAGTTGACACAGTGCATAATCTAGAGGAGACTAATTGCTGTATGATTTCTAATTTTTCTGCAGTCATGTAAATGAGCTGAAGTCTGCACAGGTGGAGCCTATTAGAGTGAATGATTTTGCTCTCATGTTGTTATCTTCATTTGCTGTTGTCTTATCAACTCAAAGTAGGAAATCTGCTGTCATGAAAAGCAGGCAAGGGAACAATGTCTGACTGAAAAGTCTTGTTTCATTATTTTTTAATTCATACAGTACTACCTGCCTAATGTAGTTTTCTGATTACCATGCTAGGCAGCCAGTAATGCAGTTTTATTCAAATAAGGGAAGCAGTGCTTTAATTTAAGCTAAGAAATCATCCACATTTCTTACCAGGCAACAAGGATTGTGATTCAATAATACATGAATTTAATAATGCATAATGGTAGACTTTGCAGGTACTAAATAGCAATATCAGAATGAATTAGTATGCTATGTTATTCTATGGGAGTCCGTCTCCTCTGCGCATGCACTCTTTCTCCATCTCCCTTTCTGCTTTGCTTTTCCTTGAGCTGTTTTACTCCTTAAGGGGTGGAATAGACAAATTAAGTTTTAGTTCCAGAAACAAACTATTACAGACTTCCTAAAACCTTTTTTGGCTGCACAGGAAGGCCTTATAGTAGACCGCCTGCAGCTGTCATGTGCTCTTTGGTAACCCAGGACTGCAGCAAGAGAGAAAGAGGAGCGGTGCTGTTACCCGTCAAGAAAGTTCACTGGGCGGTAAGGGACGTGGCGCTCACCAAGCATCATCCCATCCCCTGCTATCATCCTGGAAAGTCTTTAATATATTATGGGACTCCCATCTTCAAGTTAGCTGGCCGTGGCTCCTCTTAGAGGGTCATCCCAGGATCTAAGTGCTCTGATGGTTGCAAGCCTGGTGCTTGTTTCTAGCCTAAATAAAATCCCGGCTCTATGCCATCGTTGTCACTAATATGAGAAGGTATTCTCTTTCCCTGGTGTTTTACCCTGCCACGTTTCAGATAGCAAGCACACCCTTACTGTGCTGTGTTGTTCTGTAGCTGGACTCTAACTAGCTTAAACTGAACTGGCTTGGGTATGCATAAAACTAAACGCAGCTTGCAAGAGCCCTTGCAAGCCGCTAGATATCTGGGAGGTGAAAGAAGAGGGGAGAAGCTGTGTTTATGTCCTCTAACGAACATGGCCATGTTAGGTGACTAATCCCGCAGGGCTGCCTCCTCTGTTCTTTAGTGTCTGGAGCCGGCAGGGCTGTCTCCTCTTGTGCATAGTATGGGCTGCTGGGGAAAAGCTGTGCTGAAGTGCGGGTGGCAGCTCGGCCTTCACCTCCACTCGGTTAAGATCTGCATGGTGCTGGCCATCCAGATAGTCCCACTGAGCATCTGCTCTCTGCCACTCCTGGTGAAAGGAGGCCCAGGATGATGCTCAGAACAGGAGAGGAGGTTATAGCTTTTCCCATTGCTTCTTCTGTTTTGCAATTCTTGACTTCACCTGCCTTCCTTAGGGGACCTTGCCCCCCAGTCCTTCACACCTGAGAATGCCTCTGTCTCCTACCGATCCCCTGTCTGAAAGGTTTGGGGTCTCATTTTGAGTTTCTTTGGTGTTCTTCAGCTCAGCAAGTCCTAGCAAGCTTGCTAGGTTTGAATGGTAGCCGTGTTTGTTTTAGTCAAAAGGGATGTTGTCACCACAGTCAGACGTGAGCACCCAGATGTAAATCGAGAGGGCCTGCTGTTCAAGCAACGAGAGCTTTCTGTAAAAGCATATAAGCAACTATAGAGCAAGGAGGAGAAACAACAAGAAAACCATGGGCCTGATTCTGCTCTCACCAAATGGGTATGTGCATCTCTGTGAGTTTCCATTCTCTAGCCCTCAAAAATGTTCCCTTGGTGTAATCCCATTGATTTCAATAGAATTATTCCTGATTCACACTGTCCTCATATGTTTATAATAAAAATTCTTACCAGTGCCATTAATGCCCTGCAGATTATTCAAGCTGAAAGAATTTTTCAGAACAAATTTGACTTTCATCATTTATGCTCTTTGTACACTTCTTGCATTTCACTCATCACAAGCAATAAAAACTTACTGATCGGTTTCACTTTTATTTACAATCCAATTAATTCCCTGGCACAATGACATCCTATTTAGGTTCCTGACACTGGAGTGAATTGGACTGAATTTTTTTTAAACAACCTATTTCCATTGCTTTTTTTTTTTTTTAAGTTGATGTTGTCCTTTTATTGGCAGTTTAGGAAATAAAACATTTGTATTCCTTAATAGCGTTTCTCCTAATTCTAAAATGCCCCTGGGAAAGCTCTGATTAACTGTACTACATTCAAATGTAGAATGATCTAATTACTGTTTCCGTACCAAGAACTTTCAGAAGACAGGATTATGTTGTTTTTCGCTCTTTTATGTTTGGAGGCTGCTTATATATAATATGTATGTGTACATACTACATATATATGTGTGTGTATGGATGAGTGCACACATACAAGAAATTAGGGGGTTTTTTAAGAACTGGAAAAATGGGAATTTTGTTCCTTTTATATTTAGGTCTTTTTGCTTATATTAGTTCTCTTTTCAACAGCAAATTATGCTCATCTTCTGTGGACAGAAGCTCACTTAAAGTTGTAAAATAGATTTCCTCTTGCATTGTCCTGCTCAATAAACTGCTTGTTCCATTGTGGAATCTGTGGGAGCCTTCTCCAGGGACAAAACCCGAATGTGGAATTCATTACATATCTCCGAGTGCCCCATGTGGAGCGCTCATCTGGATTCCTGCGACACAAAAACGTGCTTTATGCCGTTGCAGGAGCTTTTGAGAATTTTGAAGTAAATCCAGCTCAGAGCTGGTATATCAATGGCAAATCCTCTTAGCTCTGGTTACAGGAGATCAGGATGTTATTTCAGCATTCATATTTGGGAACTGTTCCATTAACACCTACAACAGTAGATACAGATATATATTTGGCTGCTGTTTAGGACGATCTGTTTGATGATTTATCCTGGAGATGGGGTGTCAGATTGTGCTCTTACTTGTACCTGTGCATCTCCATGGAGTTTGCTAGCTTAATATTTCTAGCATACCATCAGCCCTCTGCCAAGGTAGGACCCTTAAAGGAAAATGCTCTCTGTCTTAAATCATCAACCTTGTATCCTGTTAACACCCTCGTTTCCCCAAGATGCTCTCATTCAGAGATGCGGTCTTCAAGCATGAATTTGTTGGAGGGGCTAGTCTTGCTCGTTAGCACTGGGGCTGCATGGCCCCTTCCTTCCCCATGTAGCTCACAACTGGCACCCCTTTCCTTAGCTGTTGACTTGCTTGTGGAGGAAAGTACAGGGTCTAAGTCCTTCTTCTAGGACACCATCACAGGCAAGGTGTGAGGAGGGTTTCACAGCCAGCACTGCTTTCTAGAAGAGAAAAGGATTTTGTGTAGGGTGTCTGGAAGCCATCTTGTAAGCAAAGAGCTGCTCACCTGCCTTTGGTTTTGGAGAGGTGGCTAGTGTGCGGGGTAATGTGCTTGGAAACCACTCACAGACAAAGAAACTGAATGCTACAAATGACATAAACAGAGGCATTACTCAGCCGTACGTAGGTCTGCAAAGTACCCAATAGCAAACAGAGGAGCAAAGGACCCAGAGCAGTTGTTTTCTTTGGCAGGCCCTATTTAGAGGGTTGTTGAAGGAGGGTTGTGACAATGCTGAAAATGATATTCCATTTTTTCTCCTGGTGTTTTTTGAATGTGAGACAGCTTTCCAGGGGTTATAATTGCAACTCAGGAGTGAGCTCAGCAGCAAATGTAACAGATTAGCACCTATCAACTTTAATTCTTTCCCACTGGCCAAGCATCCTGCATCAGCTCATCCAAAAGCCTTGAAGAGCATAGAAATTGCAACTGATGAATGTAAAGCTGGTTCATTGGTGGGATGCAAATTATGCTAGCACATTGCTTGCTTTGGGTTTGCACTCAGTTTTTAAGAAGTCCGTGTTGCAGCTGGTTGCTGCAGAGGTACTTCTGCGTGTCCAAGCCTCTCATGGTAGACAGTTAAGAAAGGGTTTTGCCAGGGTGTTGTTTACCCCAGTGGTAGCAGCATTAGTCATAGAGCAGCGGTGGTGGAGGGGAATTAATGCTGCTTCTATGTATGAGGAGACCTACGTGATGACCGCTTTATATACCTTAAGCACTTCCTAAATAAGGTCATCTCTTTTTAAACACCTACTTCTAACATATAATATAATTTAAACTGTTGTTCTCCTGGCTGTCATGAGAAAAAGCTCCTACCTTGTAGATGAGATGTTCTCTAATGGGCTGGCCTTCTGTCCTTGTAGTCAGCTTCTTTTTTTTCTTTTTCTCTGTAGCTGTGGATCTTGTGATACTTGATGTTTTGAGTTTGCCCTCATGGTTGTGGACAAGACCATGAAAATGTGACCATAAGAGAGTGTTGCATACACCAAGGTATATAAAAGGGTTTTAAAGTAGATTATTTTTAGTATAGCACTCTTTATCAGCTTATCTCATGATTTCTGGGTGACTGTCCTATGATTCTGAGATGCAAGAGATTGCAGTTTTGGTTTCTTTAGTGTGTGTTTGGGGGGGGTTCTTCCTCTTTCTTCAACATGTTTTTTTCTTCCTTTTGGACTCTGTTAACACCCTCTTTCTTTTCCTGAGTTTAGCCTCATTAGTTTCACTTGCTTGATAGTTGAGGACACTTTGGAGGGGCTGGCTCACAGTGCTGTTTTTCTTCGGTGGAGAGACAGCCTGATCTGAGGGCTTGCGCTCTTTGTTTCATGGATGGAGCCTGAGGGTTTTCACCCCTTTGTCAGGACGTGGTGGGTAAAATCCAGTCTCTCCAATTTACCAGTCTGTATTTGTAACCGCAACTCAGGAGCAAAGCACTAGCACTTCTGTAAAGACCTCACCCTCTTTTCCTGCCCCTGTGAGGATGTGGTACCTCTACATGACTCTGCTGCTTGCAGAAAAGTCACTGCTTATTTATGCCCTGAGCCCATACTAGGCTGGAGATCAGGACAGTATTAAGGGATGCTATTATATGTGCTTTGATTAATAATACTTCCTTGCAGTTCAACACAGGACAAAGGACAGTGGAGCTTAGAGCACTGATCATTTTGAATGGGGCTAAGCACAAAATGGTTTGAAGGTTTCCATTCTGCTTTCTGAAGGCAATTAATTGGTGTCATGAAAATGCAAAGGGCTATTTCACTCAGCTGTGTGGGAGTGGGAGTTGTCATGAATTGTGTTTATTACAATAGGGTCTTGGTGGTGAAAAGCAACATCAGTCGCTACGTGAATGTGGAGCCGTGGACGACTCTTGGACCATGGAGGGTGGACCCAATTAGCAATGGGGAGGAAAAGGCTAATCACATTTGGGCAGTGTTCGTGTAAGCCCAAAAGTCTCCATTTCAGCAGTGTCGGCAGCTGTTTTGAGAGGTTTCTTCTCTGGATTTAGCCTTCTGGGGGAGAGAGGCTCCATCTGGAGCTTGTTGGGTTTGGAGGGCAGCAGCTGTCTCTGGCACTTTTCTGAATCCGTGGGGAAAAGCAGATGAACCGCTTGGCTGGGTCTTGGTGCCTCCTTTCCTCCCAGTGCTCAAGTTTCTTCTATTGTATCCTGTGCTGCTCCTGGTAATTCTCTAACTTACTTCTATTAATGTCTTGACAGTGCCGGAAGAGGTTGAAACGACATGATCAGGAGCTATTGCTCTCCCTGTTGTTCCATGGGCACACCAGGAACGTGTTCTGGAAAATAACTTTTAATTAAAGATAAAGCACTCCAGAAGAACGATGAAACAGGGTATTATGTAATCAATGTTAGCAATCTTTTTAAAGAACTAAATTGTACAAGGTTTGAGTGACAAGATTTCTTCTTACTGCACAAGTCTCCATTTTATAATTTGGTCTCCAGATGGCTGTGGTTACTCTCAATCTGGAATAAGTATATTAATGAAGATTTTTTTTAAATTGCATGTGATATGAATTCCCTTTGTAGTTGGAGCTATCAATTTTTCTTAGTTCTGTTCAAAGATAAATTCATTAGAGATTGTAGACCCTTCCTACCAGACAGAATATGTCACCTTCTTAGTTTGTCAGCTGTATCATTTTGAAATCTAGGGTAACATTTTTTCTTCCACCAGATAGACAGGTGAAAGATTTGTTGATGTTGATTAAAGCATCTGCTCTGTCCTGGGAGAATTATACAACCTATGAGAAGACAGCTCTTAGGTGTTGTATAGAAATGGAAAGAAAAAAAAAATACTGATGCACTAAGGCATACACTGGGCTAGCAGGAACCTTCCTCCAACCTGATACCAAGGAAGAGGAGAGGCTGGCTTGCTTCAGTAGGAGAGGAGAAAAAAAGAACAACAGAAATGTTTTTAAGTTGAGAATTTCTCTTGCATGTAAATGAAGTAGCCCATTTCTTGGTTTTTTTTTTTTTTTCCACTGGGGCATGCTTGGTCTTGGTGCCTCCCAGCTTAGTCATCTTCTTGGGAAGGAGGAGGTGAGAGAATAAGAGAAAGACAGAGCATTTCCTCTTTCTTGCAAAGCTATAATTTCTGTCTCCTCTCTGTATCTGCTTTAAAGAGCTGTTCTGGGGAGCCTCCTCTTCTGGGTCACAAAATTTCTCGGGCAGGGCAGGCCCAGTGCCCGGCTCTCACTGCAGGCAATTCTTTATTTCCTGTTGACTTCAGTACAGCTTGCATGCACGTGTTCGTCATTCAGCATGCTCAACACAGAATGCTGGACCAAACAAAATCTTTCTTGGTGAAGGAAATCTGTATTACAACACATCACCCTTGCATCTAGAAGAAATAAGTGGAGACTTTTTTATTGTTGTTTTGTCATTTCAAATGCAAAGAAGGAGTATAAGTCACGTTAATCACAAATTCTTTCCATAAGTGATGATGACAGAGCATCTAAATGGCCTGTTTGACAGTTAAAAACCTCTCCTTGGTTATAGTTTTCTCTTGAGACAAATCCTTTCTGATTGGACTGAATGTCAGTACCCCATTCAGTGTTTCTTGGGGCAGGACAGCTTCAGAAACAGTGGTTATGGAATTAAGGGGTTTGGTTTTTAACATGTCAGGGCTGCATTGCAACAGCTGGATCTCTCTAAATCTAGAGGTCTGCATTTCATGCTCTGACCATTGTATTCAGCCATAGTTTTAATTTGGGCACAATCTATGGAGAGAGCTGCAGTTATTGCAAATCCAAGCATGGGTGAGAACAGGTTACAAGTTCTAAACTGGTTGGACTCTTGTGGAGTCAGTTTGTGCCAATAAGGGTGGAAGAGCATTCGTAAAAATTTGAACTTTACTCAACACATATTTACTTGGCCTGATCCCAGGATTAGCAATTAAGACAATAAGATTTAACTTCTGTGAGCCACACTCGGGTAGCATCTGTTGCTACAGCGCCTACATGACTCAGGAGGAAGGTGGTTTCTGGTTTTTGCAGGAGGGAATCTAGTCTGTCCTGTAGATCAGCAAGTCATCAAGAGCAGGGGTACTGCACTGGTCAGGGGGCTGAAAGTGTTAGTCCCTCAACACGGAAACACATGGCTGCTCTTGCGATGGCAATGACTCTGCCCAGAAATGTAACAACTCATAAGATGTGTAGCCCAAATTGTAGTGTTCTAGAGTGGAACAAAGTAATTAGACTAAATGGAATCTTTGGCTGTCACAACTCCAGGGAGAAAATTTGCAGGAAACAGGCTGTGTCTTTCAAAACAGCCTTCCTCATTCTGCCCACAGGGACTGGGGCTTTTTGTGCTGTTTTCTTCTCCCTCTGCCTCTTCATTTGAGACACTGTCCTCAGGCCCAAGGACTAAGGGACTCCTACTTCTTTCTCAGGTAAAGAATGAGCAGCCCAACCTTGTGGAGAAGCTGAGGAGGAGGAGATGCTCTCCCAGCCTCAATGAATCATTCTGCAACACCATGTCCACAGCATTCAGCCTGTATGTTGCTAGTGGAAAACAGAGAGGTGCTTAATAATCCCCTTTCCTCACTGAAATCGCTGGATCGAGTTGCATAGTGCTCCTCTCTTTCCATTTCCTTCCTTTTCTCCTCCTTGCCCACAGACCTTCCTGCTGTCCTTTTCTATGACCCATTCCCTGCCATGCTTCTTCTCGGGCTTGTCCAGCCCCTCCTGCAAACCTGCTGTCACGGGCTCTCCTCCCCATTGAACTTAATCCCCCTGTTGAATTCTCTTCAAGCTACTCTTATTGTGCGGCTCTCGAACGAGCTCCCTACCTGCTTTTCGCCAGGGTGTGCTTGCCCTCCTGAAAGGGGGAATTAAATCTGCACACAAAGTGCTTCTTGCTGCTCATAGTGTCCATCTGCCTCCTCACATCACTGCAATGAGATGGAGGCTGCAAACAGCCAGCAAATATTACATTTATGGGGGGAAAAAAGACCTTCGTAGTTATTTCCAAGAACAGAGCTGTGTTTCATTGCTTTGCTGAGTATGATTCTGATGAGTTCCTCATGTTTAATTGCCAGGTTGTCGGAGGGGTTTTGGTTGTGTGTTGGGGGGGGGGGGGTTAAGTTTCTGACTTTTTTGAGAAAAGGAATGCATCAATGAAAGATGAAGGATGTGAGCAAGTAGCACCATTGAGATTAAAGGGACCAAATTTTGCCAGCAATCACAGCAAATATCTAACTTGCTTAAGTGAAGCCAATTACTGTATTATTACCTCCTTTTGCACTATGCACAGTAGGGATGTCACTGGATAATGGTTTGCATGTAGAGTTAATCACTTTGATGCATTTCTGACTGATCCCAGCAAATTATGTTTTGGTTCCACTATATTAAACACAAGAGCAGGGGATTATCATTAATAAATCTAAGGCACAGCATGCATAAATCTTGAATAAATCAAATATCAATTACATAGGCAGTATCTGCTGACATCTGCTTTCATCAAATAATATATTTGAAATAGATTTTATTCCACTTTGTTGGAGTCAAAGGAATGTTAGACTAGTGTGCAAAGACCTTTATTCTAAAGAGTTGGGTTATGTAGGCGTACCGTTGCTCGCCGAGCAACATAAAGCAGCCTTTTTTTTATTGCCTTTCGTTTTTATATATAAATAGCACATTGGTTTCACAGGGTAGTTCACATGACAAAGAGGGGACGTGTGTCTTTTGGGAAAAGCTCTTCTGTGTGTGTGTACCTTTTGCTAAATTTGGTTTTTAAATAATTTATCAAGGTTGCTTCTGATTAGACTGCCATATATTAGCAACCTTTTCATGTTAGGGGTGGCTGGGTGGGGTGAATTCAGTGTGGGATTTACCGGCGATTGTGACAGGTGGAAGGAAAGTTGGTTAATGACTGATTTCAAGGGAATTACAGAAAGTGAGGATTAGATGTGGGCACAGCCTAGGAACCTGTGGGTGTTGGAAGGCCTGTGGGCAGGATGAGTGTTCATGTCTGAACACATCATCGCCCTGCCAGGGGTAGGTGGGGTGGATCTCTGGCTTGTAGGAGCACGCAGAGCTGGAGCTGAGCATGACGGCGAGCACTGGGCTGACCTCGGCCAAGGCTTCGCCAGGCATCAGGAGCTGCTCCCTCTGTTGTAGGTCTCTCCTCAGGGTTTGCAACACTCGGAGACCAGGCGTGCGCCCGGATCTGTTTGTGCACTGCCTCCGGGCAAGCAAGGGCTCCTCCTAGCTCCTGCATGGGCTGAGCAACCCCTTCGAAACCACGAGCAGTAGAAGTAGCTCCAAGAAATACAGTGTTGGCATTTCAGTGGCGTCTCCTCATGCCATGTTTGAATGGTTTGTCTCCTTGGTTTTTCTTTTTTTGTCTTTTGCTGTCTCTTCACCTCAGTTCCAGTTCAATGGCGGCATAGGCGAAGGACTTTGAGAGCCCCCTTGTCTTTAAAGACAAAACTTTCACAGTGCTCTCTGAGCCCTTCTGTTTCCAGCCTGCTGCAGTCCTGGCTGTGCCTTGGCTTCACGGAGGCCCTTCGGAGTTGGGAAGGCTGTGAGTGAGGCACGGGCATTTGCAAGCTTCGTCTCGCAGGCTCTCTGTTAGCAAACTGCATATCCTAAGACCTTGAGGACATAGCAGACAACTTCTCCGGGGTTTGGGGTAATACACGTAAAGGCTACACACAGATGGTCTCAAATATGTGCATACGTCGTAATAAGTGTGTGTAGGTGGATATAGTCACCTCATATTGGTGCACCTTTAAAAAAGTATGTATGTTGGTGAACAAAATTATTTATTTTCTGTCTGGGTATCTGTTGAGTATGTTAGTTCTTAGGAAACCTGCAGTTGTCAAAATTACATTATATGAATACCAAGCCATAAGAAAGGTAATCATTTTTCTCCATGTTTTTGGAACGATCTGTCAGCTTCTAAAGAAGTGGTTTCAACAACAGCAATAGAAGTTCTTTAAGTTATCTACTTACATAAATGAAAGAGCTGGTATCTTATGGATTAATGTATTTAAATGCAGCTTGCTTACTCTTGTGCCTGGTCTTGAAAGGAATAGGGAGCCACTGGTCCAATTTGCAACAAATGCATTTCAGTGAAAATCTTTTTACTTATTCCTGAAATAACACCACTGGGTCCGTGGACTTCACAGCATAGCACTCAGTGTGTAAAGTGGAGCAGTGTATGTGTGAAGAATTTATAGGAATACTGTCCCTTGGGAAATGTTTTGAAAATATCTGACACTTGATATAATCTACTGCATTCCAAATGCAAAAAAAGAAAAAAAAGGAAAAAAAGCTCTTCAGAAGTGTTTTTCTGAGCCCCAGGGATGTCCTCTGGCAGAGATGGTCCAGCTGTATGCAGAGAGGGAGGGACTTCATTGCAACTAGGAAAAATAAATGCAATAAAACAAAATAAGAAAATCACACAAGTGCTCCCTTTGTTTTGGTGGTTGGAATATTTGAGGTCTTAGGCAAGCACGTCTCAGGCTCATATTCTAGTCTGATTCCTTTCTTAAAAGAGAATAAATTAAAATATAAAGCTTTAAATTCTCTTCTCAGATGCCTGGTACAATTCCCGTTACCGTATGTGGGTGTTATACCTGTGCAGTGGGAAGCAGGTTTTTGTTCTGCCTGCAATTTAACAAGTCCTATTACTGCTGTCAGGTGCAGTGATCTGGGGGTGCCAATATGGATTTGCAGTGGCGCAGCCATGTATAATACTTCCCCTGCTGCAGGAGGAGCTGTCGTTTACTTCAAAAAGGATATATGTTTGGCTTATGAACATGAATTTCATCACACTGTACCACAACCACCTTGCCCACAACAAGTCAGCAAGGCGGCCTTTCATTTACATTTCCTACATTTTCATTCCTTATTTTGCTGTCGTTTTTCTCTCGTGGTGGAGTCTCATCTCCTGAGTCCACTGCCACAGGCTATTCGTCTGGAGCAAATCTGAGTTGCAATCTCCGCCATGAAGTCAGAGGAGAAAAGAGGGGGAGGCGGAGGGCAAGGTGGGGACCTGGGGAAAGGCCGGCGCCAGCCCCGTCGGCAGCTCGGAGGCCCGCGCCGTGCATGGGGTGCCCGTGGGGTGGGAGCATACTGGTGGAAGCATGAAAGTGCTGCCATTTGCCTCGCCTTGTTTCTTTTTCTGCTGGTTTAATTGGTATCAAGCAATTATTTAAAGTGGCTAGCAACAATAACACAAGTGTTTGCAGTCATTTCCTTATGCTGGAAAATAAGCCTACTGAATATTAAATTAAGTCAGACTGCTTAATTAATATAATTGCAGGGCTATCCTAAAGAAATTTCCCTAGTCTGCAGGCCTCCCTGGATCCAGTGTGCACATGCATAAGTTCATCTCTGAGCTTTGAACCAAGCTGGCATGAGGTATTACTGAAAGTAGCACGATTTGTGTAGTGTAGACAGTTTGCAAGAGGTTGCTTCTCCAAGAGCGAACATGGCATGCTTCCCAGATCTTATATGTTATATATGTATATATATATATATGTACACAGATATATATATAACCTGCCTTTTAGTTAATTAGCTAATGTTTGTAAAGTGCTTTAAGGATTAAGTGCTATATAAGTGCTAATTATTATTATTATTATTAGCTCTCACTATGTCTTGGTAGACAAGGTCAAGGAAGAAGACAGTGAAGAAGGATGAATCTGCTAATGAAAGCTGGGCAGGCTGTTGGCTCTCACTGGGAAAAAAGGGTTTGGGTTAGGCGCTTCCTTAAGGACGTGGGCTAGCGCAGCCCTGGACGAGGTGGCCTGGAAAGCCCGTGAAGTGTCTGTCCCTGGCCGTCCTTACGAACAGGGCAGACAAACCGCCGTCAAGGGTGACGCGAGTGGCCTTGTCCTGCCCAGGGCCCCGGGGTGAGACGGGTGCTTTTTGGATGTCCCCCCGCAGCTGCAGGACACTGCGCCTGTCTGCTCCGCTCTGCTTTCCCGGGTCTGTGCGAGTCAAAATACCCGAAAGCCAAGTAGCCACGAGGGGTCTGCTCAAAAGGTGCAGGTATTGCTGTCCCAGCTGGAGGACCCTCCACAACAGCGTTGAGCTTGCAGCTGGCACACCTTTCAAAAAGTGTCTGCTGAAGCTGCTGTGCTCCGCTGCCTGTGCCACCCTCTGCCGGGGGTTATCGTCCCAGAGCAGTCAGCTGAGCGGCAGCTCACACACATAAATTTATATAGAGAGAGGTCCGTATATATGGATCTATCCCTAAGAAAGAAAGAGGAAACTGAGGCAATGAGAGGTTAAAGAGAAGCTGAGGATCTTGGCGTAGCACCCCGTAACTCTGGGTGAGAAGCTGGCCATGAAAAGAACAAACCAAATCACATTTATTTATTTATTTATTTATTTATTGGGATCTGTCTCATGTTTAATTGCTCTTAGATGCCTGGTCCCACAGTTGTGCCCAGGTACATAATGCTGACAGGAGTGTAGGTGTTGTCATTTGCTGTGGTATTTCGTTAATTATTAAATTACAGGCAATATCTTACTATCTTCAAGCTTTTTGAATCACCAGCAGGTAGTAACTGGTACTCCATCTCTCAGCCAGTACTAATCTATTAATCCTTACCTTTTTTGCTGAGTGAAGAGGTGCACTGTGGATTTGATGACACCCTTTGGTTTATCTGCTGCCGCCAAAGCACGGCGCAAAGCCCGCGGAGCACTGGCGCGCTGAACGTGCACACCTGCCTCCAGCAAATCCCCTGCCACTGCAGGAAGCCCCCGGGGACGTGCCCCGGCGGCTTGCGGGCGGCCTCGGCCAGCAACCACCGGCCTTGTCTCTTGCCATCGTCCTGATAGAAAAAACGGAGCCCGCATCAAAGGAGTTCACCTGACCCCGTCAGAATATTTGTACCGGCCGGTTAAACCCGTTGCAGGGGTCTGGATGCAGGCTGCAGCCTGGCTGCTCCCGCAGCAGCAGCCGTCGTTGAAAACGGTGCCGTTAAGCTTTTGTTGAAAACGCGGACAGGGCAAAGAAGGGAAAACAGTTAAAGCACTCAATGCATTAAATGTCAAGTTCTGCTTTCATTTTTAACATTATTTCCTTTCCCTTCCACCGCAGGGAATTTTTGTAAGGAAACTCCCCTTTAGTTTGCATGCCTTTTTAAAGAACTTTAAGTAAATAGGAAAAATGGTGGTTGGGGGAGAAAAGAAATGGAGTTAGCTGAGATAGACCAGAGCTGCTGTTGCAGCCCTTGGGGCTGAAGCTCCAGCCTTTTCCTTCCAAGAGAAAATGCCTGGGAGAAGGTGGAGAGCAGGCCAGGGGGATGATCAACACCGGGCACAGAAGCTGTTTTCCCTTTTGCCTGGAGCTGCGAAGGCCTCACCAGCCCCTCTGAGACTGGGCAAACTGAGCTGGGCCGGGTACTTCCAGATGTCGCTTCTTGCTCAGCACGTCACCGGATTTGGATGCTTTGCCTTAAAACTCCTGCTGACTTTTACGGTTAAAATGACATGAACCTGGCAGAGTTAGGCTTTGGTTACCCTAGCGAATAAGGGCCTGTGGACGGTGAACCCAGCACCAGGAGAGGCGCTGTGGAATTCATGGTGCATGCCGAATCCCATGGGAAATCTCTGTATTATCTGTTATTATAGAATTATTTATCATTATATGGTTTGATTATACTACTTAGTATATAATTAATAATATATCATTATTATATGATAATAATATATTATTGTATTATTTTATATAGGTATATGTAGGAGTCAGGAGATACCTTGGATGGCTGAGTGAAGGTCAAAAGTAAATCTGGTTAAAGCTCAGTTCTCAACTGAAGTCAGTGAAGCCATTAAAGTGTAAAGCAAACCTTTTTTTCTATAAACATTTCTGGATTTTCAGGATAAATGATTTGGTTCCTAAACTTCTTGTTCTGGATAATATACTGTGGTTAGGTATCAGAATAGTGCATTGTCAAAGGAAAATTGCCTATATCAGAAGGGATACAGTGAAAACAAAAGTACAGAGAACGGTGGCAAATACATGGAATGACTTCGTTATGCGAGATAGTAAAGAGACCGTGTGAGATACTAATTAGCCTATAAAAGTGCAGCATGGGGTGGCTGGTGGAGGTGGGGGAAATTCAACCTGATGAAGGTCTGGATGGTGGGGAGCAAGTTCCCAGGGAATGACTTTTCACAGCTCCTCATGCCGGTGGAACTGGAGGGCGCTCCCTGAAATAATCAGGCTGCAAGTTTAAACAAGCGAAGAGGAAGTATTTCCCCCCCCCCCCCTTCCCCAGCAGACACAGTGCACCGTTACGGTGTGAAACGCCTTGTCACAGGATGTTGTAGAAGCCAACAATATAAATGGGTTCAAGAAGGGATTAGACAAATTCATGGAGGAGAAGTCTACTGGGAGCTATTAAACATGATGGTCCAGATGCAACCTCTGGCTCAGGAAGTCCCCGAACTGCTGATTGCTGGAATCTGAGAGGTTATACCCAAGGAAGGATCACTCTGTAATTGCCATGATGCTTATATTCGCTTCCAAAGCATCCGCCACCAGCCACTGGGGGAGATGGGATCCTGGGTTAGATGGGCCTTTGGTGACTCAGAATGGCTCTTCTCCTATTTTTTATGTTCTTAATTTTGTGCAGTGAATTGAGAAGTTACATCGTTTTTCTCTGAAAAACCGAAGAACACTGGTGCTGAGAAATTCAGATTTCAGCCTGCTCAGGCCACTTAGGACAGGCTGCATGGAGCCAGCAGGGACACAGAGCTGCACATTAAGTGTAGCATATTCCACGCTGGCTTCTGTGACTGCCCAGGGCCAAGTGAGCCTGCAGCCCAGATCAATAGCTGCAGCCACTGCTCCCCTGCAGGTACTAATGCCCGTTTGCTTGTGCGAGTAAAGGCACTCAGGCAAAGCTGACTCACACCTTGGGGCTGGAAGTTCAGGAAGAAAGAAGTTTGCTTGCTTGCTATCCCTCCTTCCCTGGAGCAGGTAGGAAGGGATTAAGCAGGGAGGGTGACGAGTGGAGGGAGGTTTAGCTGCCTGCATATACACCACCGCCAATTACTGCTCTCCACAGCTGAGCCTGCGAAGCTTGGGGATAGTGATTTTCTGCAGTTTTGGCCTTGTTGGTCTGTAGCGGTAGAAGGGAGAAAGAAATGTACTATAGACCCAGATGCACGAGTTCAAACCTCACTCCAGATTTGTTCCAAAGCTGATTGCAGTCAGCACGGCCTGTAAAGGATAACTGTTTGATCACGTTAAGGGATAAAAAGTACTGAACAGGCTGCAAGCCACATTATTGCCTTGTATAACACCAGCGCAGGAGACTGGCACACCTTGGCCCAAGTAGGTTTGGGTAGACCTTTGGCAGGTTTCCAATCCACAGTGAAGGAGCCCAGAAGGACCTGGGACTTGGAAGACTGTCCCTTGGGCAGTACCTCCAGGGTTATTTCTGGGAAGGGTCTGTCCAGAGCTAGCTGTTGTGTGACCAGGCGCCTAGCTAAGGAAGTCAAGACACTGACTTCTGCATTTGCCCCAGAGAAGGGTTTGAACCCAGGGACCTGAATGCAACCAGTTGAAGCTGGAAGTGATTCGGATGCTAAGTTCTGCTTTTGAACAGTCTCCACCGTGTGTGTTTTCCTGGTCCAGTCTTCCCCTCTTCCCTCCCCTTGGCATCCCCTCTCCTAGGCATTTGGAAATGTTGCTAGGGGAGATTCACTTATCAGAAAAAAGCTAGATACAAAAAGCAAAGGTATGGGGAGAGCTGTACCTCTTGTGCCGAAGTAATAATTTGGATGAAGGACTGCACTGTTAAAGTTTCTGCCTTGACGTGGGTATGTGAAACGTGGCCAAGTTTTGGTTTCTGTGGGAATTGTACGTTTGCATTTTCTGCCTTTTGTGTGGTTAAATTCGCAACCACAACATTGCATTAAATAGTTGGGCTTTTTTTATAATAGTTGCTGTACCCATAAAGCTTAATGTTTTGCTTCTTTCTGAAGGTGGGAGGGTATTTGTGTGTTTTTGTGTTAGCGCAATGACATGGCGGTTTACTTTAAATCGGAGTGCGGAGGATATACTCGGATCTCTGCCAAAGCGGAGGAGGGGAGATGTCGGGAGCTCCATAGAGCAAGAAGGGATGGCTCAGCAGCAGGGGTGTCCTACCAGGCCGACAGCAATTAGTCTGGGGGACAGGGCTGGGCTTAGGGATTTCTGGTTGTGATGCTCGGTTTTATCTCTAAGTAAGCAACTCCAAACTTGCTCCAACTGGTAGAGGCCACCAGTTTTGTCTGCTCTTCCTTCTCCCTCCTCCTCCTCCGATTATTTGCTCTGTAGCCCCTGGGAAGTGATGTGAGTCACTTGTGTCTAAAAACCATGCCAGCTGTCCCACCATGAAAAAAACAGCATTAAAATGTGCATTAATTGCTGCTGTGGTTGGGTGTCTCCACCTGGGCCAAGCATTGACCAGACATGAAGGTCTGGTTTCCCCTCAGGTCTTGCAGGACCCTACCCAAGACCAAGACTCAAGCTGGGAAGCCTGCGCCGCTTCCATGGACTCTACTTCTCCTGCAGCCACCAGCCCTGGAAATTTTGATCTGTCGGTATATGTGAGGGTTGTTGTCCATTGAAATGTAAATTGGAAGAGTTTCACAAGGAGTATTTGTATTCTGTGTCACCACCAGGCTGAAAGGTGAAGGCTTAAACTCGACAAATATATTTGCTTTTCATCGGTGACCCCCAAAAGAAAATGAACACTGAAACAAAATGTTTACAGGTCCTGTGAAACCTATTAGCTTCTTTTGGGTTCATTATTGCAGCCCTGAAGCACAAGTCTTAGGGTATGGAGGACAGCAGAAGTTATTTCTTGTAGCACTGAGGAAAGTCAGATTAGCCAGGGAGGCAGGTGTTTCTTTTTATTTCTTTTCGGTATACTTTTGGATACTGTTTCCTATCTTGTTCTTTGAAAAAGTTGTTTCCAGCTTCTGGTGACAGCCAAAGAAGTTAACCCTTCCAAATCCAGGCGGTATTCCTCGCTAGGCCTGCTGGAGGGTGGTTTGGGGACGTGAGGGGAACCCGGTGGGCACAGGCGTGCTCTGGTGGGAGCGGGCCTTCGCCCGCCCTTCCCTTCTGAGTCCAGTCATTCCCTGGATTAGTGTCCACAGGTTTTTTCTGCCTCGGTATTCCTGTAGGCACCTTTTCAGCTAAGAAGCAAAGGTCAAGCCCATATCCATATACATATTTTAAAGCTATGGTCGTCCTTCTGGTCACCTTTCCACTTTCCCATGAAAGCACGAGCTGCATCTTGGTGCCGTATTTTGAATTTTCCCAAACGTAGGGGAGTTTGCTCTTCCCTTCCCTCCCACAAAAAGCGTTCGGATGCTTTTGTCACCCGGAGTCTCGGCCGAGGCAGGCAAGTGCTATCCTGCGTATGTAAATCATTGCTTATCCCCATGGGATGAGCTCAGCGCTCTGTACGCAGACCTTAATGGGGAGGTAAAAGGGAGTTGATTTGAAAACTCCTGGAAAAGAATGTAAATATATTTCCTGTTTTTACCCACCAGGTCCTTGAATGGCTTGTAATGTTTTTAAACAGCAAATGTCCCATTTCCTTCAATCTCCCCAGAATGAAATCCTGTCCACTGAAGTGGGAGGGAGGTTTGCTTTTAACTTCGGGAGCGCTGGGCCTCAACCTGTGCGTGTCCTGGCAGAGAAGCCGTGCATACCTGCACGTTTTTTTCCTCTTCGGAACAGGATTCACTGGTCTGTTTAAGAAAGTTTGCTTCTCGCTCTGACTCTTGCAGCTCTAAGGGCATGAGCAAGGACGTTGTCAGCAGGGAAGCTGAGTTTCTTGGATAGGGATCCTGCAGAGCCCATGTGATTTGGATACTCTGTGCCCTTTTTTGAAGCAATTCTGTGGTTTTGAAAGCAAATGGTGGCTATAATGTAGTAGATTGGACACTAAATTTCTATTAATTCATAAAAACTAAAATAGAATCCATTAGGAGTAGTTTGGTGTTGGTGTGAAAGGAGATGTAAATTATCTACTATCATGCTTGAAACGCGAAAGCTAATCATGTTTGGCATCAGGCCAGCTACCATTAAAGTAATTATTTTTAATCATCAGCACTTGGTGACATGAATACTCATATTTGTTGATTTACTGTGGAAAGCACTTTATATTGTAAATAAAAAGCTGAGAAAATATACATTCTGTTTTAACAATAATAATAATTATTCAGATAAAAAGACATTTGCTTTTATAAAGCCAAAAGAGTCTTGTTTCTGTCCTCCCATCAGTCAATATAAGCCTGATGTAACGCCTTTCATATTAGACGGGAAGCCTGCAGACTGCAGAGGGGTTTGGACCATATTCCTGTTTGAATGCTACATTTCTGGTTGTTTCAAATTACTAGTAGTGGGTTCTCCTGAGCTGTTGCTTTAGAATGACTCTCTTTTTCTGAGAGGTTTTTAAGTTGCAGTAAATTCAAGTTGAGGCGTCCTATGTGCAACCTTTATTTAAAGATAAAGACTAAAATATTGTAAATGAGCTGCATGTCTTAGGCTGAAAATCCCAATTTTAGCTTGTTTTCATTAGTACTCAATGAGACTCAAACTCCTAATTGCCTCTATGAGTTCTGTAAGTGGGTTGTACGGGGCTTGGAAATATTCACCTGTCTTCCATGAGAATAAAACTATATATGGTGGCATTGTTTGCCCAGATGTTACTCTGAAATTTGGAAGTATATACCAAGAGGAGCAGCCGTACATTCAGCAGACTTCGTACAAATATAGATTAAAGTTCTCCATTTACAGTGGTCTTTCTCCCCCAGATATGCGTGGTTTTGCTTTGAAGAAAGTAAGCCTGGATTTCACTGGCATAGACTCCATCAGTAGGAAACATACAGCTTTCTAGATAAAAGTGACTTAATAAAGCAATCAGGAAGTTCAAATTCCACATGTAGTGGCTGGAAAGACAGCGAGTATATGAAAGCAAGTCAGGGAGGGGAACGGCTTATTAGCAGGTAAAACAAAGGCAGCAGCAAAATACCAAGTTTCGAGCTGTTTGTGTTTTTAAGGAAGCAAGAACTGATTCCTGAGTGTTAATTGTGGGAGAATAAAAAAGCTTATTACAGGGCGCGAGAGGGCGTGAGAATAGTGTGTGCTCAGGGCCTGGCGTTTCCACCGCTTGCCTTTTGACAGAGCATTGTGTACAAAGCCGAATCATAGAACAACAACAGACCCCAAGCAGACAGGTAGAAAAAGCAAGCAAACAAAAACTCTGCCCTCGACTCTCGCCGTAGTTGAGCAAACGCAGCCGAGCGCAGGCTGCTGCTGGTGCCCGGGAGGAGCGGCGCTAGCCCCGGGGTGGCTGCGCGGCCGAGCGGTGAGCCCGCGGGAGCCTGCGCTACCGCTTCTCCCCGCGCCGCCCCAGCAGTGCGCTGGAGGGGTCGGTCCCGTCCCGCGCGGCGCCGTTGCTTTTTCTGCTCGTTTCCGAGCGCGTTACATGGCACGTCAGCAGGCATAACGTGCTTTGTATTCCTTTAGAAAAAGGACATGCTTCCCTACACTCTTCTTCTTCTCCTGTCCTTCCCCCAGCCCCGTCCTCAAGTTTTCCCCTGGAGACCTGTGCTGAGCATCTCCTTTCCGCAGAGTGCGGCGTGTATATCCATCCCAGTTTTGCAGAGGGCATCTATTTTATCCAAGGCAAGGAGCCAGGGCTGTACGTTCTTGTGAGCACAGGGATACCTCTTTTCACCTCCGAGTCTGGAGCCCAGGCACGTGCGAAAGCCTGTACAGACAAACGGGCTTTAACGTTTGGCTGCGGGTTAGTCTAGGGAGATGCTATTCTTTTTTGTGGTTGAGTTTTACAGTCAAAAAATCAGGGCGCCGATGCTTAAATAAAAACTCATCTGTTTGCCCATCATCCTTACTTGTGTGTACGTGATTTTGTGATTTTGTCAGGGCAATAGCCGTTGTTCTGGGGGCTTAGGGATGTCCAGTAAGTGTTTCAAATAACCTAGGCCGAAAGATTGATTCTGTAATTTAAGGTATTGTTCTAGTTGGTTGAGAAAATACGGCTCAATCGATGATTCTTCTGAAGACCCAAATGTAAATGGATAAGTGGACCACTGCTGAACCAAAATACTGCCGGTTCTTATTTGTTTTAATTCTTTTTCCTTGGTAAAATCATGAAAGGTGGAGACATACTGTTTCCAGATAGTGATTCAGTGATTCATGAAAGAATAACTCAGGTAAGTTCATACTTTCCAGATTAGTAGTAATAATTCATAAGAAAAGGTAAGAGTTTCCTCTAAAGAAGTATTTGACTTGATTGTGCATTATCCTTTAGTCAGCTCCCATATCAGTTTAACTGATTTCTTATCAGAAGAATCTAAAAAAAATAAAAGTTCTGAAAATTTTTTGTGATTCTTCTGGGGGGAAGAATCCTTTTTTGAAGCGCTCTGAGTTTTTAAAATTTGGCTTCATTCTGAAATGGAAAGATCTATCAGTTTCAAAATTTTCCACAAAAATTCATTTATAACAGGGATTCTGAGATGTTCCTTTTAAAAAAATGTAAATGTAAAATGCAACCTAGGCTTTGGTGGGGTTGGTTTTACATTTTATATAATAATGCAACAGTATGAGAACTTAAGAAAGTGATCTTAAAATGGAAAATTACAGCTGTTTCATTCCAAATTATTTGACTATTTTGAATTGTTCCCCCTGTTACTTTTTTCTCCTACACCAACATTTCAGCACAAATGGCATGAATTCATGAAGGATTTTGATTGTGACTGGCCTGCAGTCTCTGACAATTCTCTGGAAGTTTTTCTAGCCATCTCCCATTAATTTTCTAGCCATTTATACAGCTTTACCAAATCTTCCTGCATTAAGTTTTGCTTCACAGCATTTTTCTCTTCCGTCTTCTCTCTGATATTTCAGGGGAAGGGATTTGCTTGTCCCTTAGCATGTCCTGCTGTTGTCTTTTCTCAGGTCATGAACAAGATACTTTGTCAATTGGTTTAGGAAATTTACCCTTGTGCTTCCCCGGGGCCAGTGAGAGGTGCCCCAGCCGGCTGTGTGAAGTGCACCCTCTGCCTCGCGGGCTTTGCTAAACCATCCTCTTCCTCTCCTCGGCAGCATGCAGTGACTCTCTCTCTGGCTTCTGAAGCCTGCATGCTAAAGCCAGGGAGCGTGGGCTGCAGAGCAGGTTTGTAGGAAGAAGACAGCACAGTGTCAGTGTGGGTTACCTTAGACGTTAGCTAGATGGTGCTAAAGAATTTTTGCTTGTCGCTGCTGCGACGAGTGTTTGGATTGCAGTCCTCCTTTCCCACCGAGGCCTTGGACTTAACAAACGATGCTGCTGTGTTGTCCTAAGTGCAACAGATGCTGCAGCTGCCACATATGAGGTGTTAAAACAGGCGAAAGAGCGGCTCCAAAGCACTGCAGGAGTTGGCTGACCAGTTTCAGTGACTTCAGCGCACAGTGCATCGGCCCCAGGGGCCTTATGTGCAGTTTGATATAAAAGAGACTTTGCCGGTGGAGGACTCCCTCACCCAGATCTGTCTCCTACCCACTGGAGCAGTGATGGGCTTCCAGCAGCCGTCGTGCACTGCCTGTTTCACTCGTGTGGTGCCTGGCTGTCTTGAAAGAGTGAAAATTTCCTCTTGCCTTTTGGAACTGTGTCCTACAGCAGCTTGGGGGTTTTCAGAAGGGAATAATTCAGAAAACAAACAAAACAAAACCCCACCCCTCCAACTTGCAGTAACTGCTCTTGGAGCCCAGGTTTCCTTGCTTTTTGAGTGCTGCTGTTTCAGATTAAGAGAGTCCTGGCTCTGATAAATACTAACAAAGTGTAACGAATGATCAAAGCTGCATTTACAACCCAATGAGCTTGAAATGATTGATCTGGATGACATAATAATGATAACCAGTGAGATGAGGCATGCAGGACTACCCTCCAGGTACCGGGAGAAAGGAGCAGGTATTAGAAATGACTCCACTTCTTAGGTCACCAGGTTATTCACTTTCTAATATCAGTGGAGGACAAATGCAAGACCTTCGCTTTCCTCAGGAAGAGCCCCGCAGCTGCTTTGGACTGACGGTACACATCCCTTTGATAGTAATTTGTTGTTTCTGTAGAATTGCAGTAGCTGGCTGATGTACTGTAAGAGCCAGGCATTCAGGACTGTTCGCTGTGCTGCTGTGGATCTAAGGCTCTTGCCCGCAGCACAAAGCCTGTGGGAAGCCCAGCCATTGTTCTTCGCATAGCCTGTGCAAGGCCACATGCACAGCTGTGAAGGAATACGGGAATGTCAAGGGCATGGACGTTGCCATCTGAAGGTTTGTTGTCATCTCCCAGGAGATTAGCTAGATGGCTGATGAGAAGATAGCTTGGATTTTCCGTAACTCAAATCTTTAGAGCTCAGCTGCCACAAATATATCCTCTCCAACAGCGACGCGTCTCTGTTGCCTTACAGAATCAGGCTTCCTGCAGTTGTCTTTACTCCTGCAAAACAGGAGTGCCCATCTATTCACCGTAGTGCTTGCTGGCTGTGAAAGTTGAGAATGAGTTTTCCTTGCTGTACTTTAGGGTTTTTTTCTTCTTTAGTCTTTGACTACAAAGCTTGTCTAGATATGTGGAATACTCACATTCCTCAGCACACTTTAAAGACAAGCCAGCTGTCTTTAAAATCAATGATACCTGCTGTGTATTTCTATCAGGTTGCTTTTCCCAGGTAATAAGACCTTGTACTTCCAAAGTCACCAGTTTGGTGGTATAGCAGATGGTCTATTTGTGCACATAAGAGATGTTCTCTTAGCACTGTGGAACATACAGACCTGCTCCTGATGTGGTGTTGCTTGCTCTCAATTCACAGCAGCCAAGTTTTGGCAGCTGTAGGGACTAATCCTCCACTGCTGCTGCTCTGTTAACGTCCACCAACCTCTCCTCCTTCCTTTCTTTTTTTTCCAGAATGCATGGCAATGAGAACAAACTCCTTCACCCACAGGCAGAGGAGCATTAGCATTTTAAAAACTCTGGACCAAATCCTCAGCAGGATGTAAATCAACAATAGCACCTTGAAAGTCAAGGGAGCTTTTCTCATTTACCAAATCTGGGACTCTTACTCAGTATGACACTCTGAGAAGATATTCACAATGTCTAAGTTTGGAAGGTAATTTCTCTAGGCTTCCCAGAAAGTTAATAGACAGTCAAGAGACAGTCAGTCCATCTGGCAGGCAGTTAGGGCATCTGAATATGATTCTAAATTGCTCTGTTGAAGAGGCTCTCTCTTCCCCCACTTACCTCTCCATGGACCACCGAGAAAGACCCTTCCAAGCGAAGCAAGGTACTTAAAATTTGGCCAGCTGAGTAGCTTCCCATGTCACCACTTTCAGCACTACATCCAGAGTTAGGTCAGCCAGCTGTTCCTTGAGGAACCCCTCAGAGCTGCTCCATCTGTTTGACCAACCTAAAAAAATCATTAGTAGAACTGACAAGTATAGGGACAGGCATGAGCACTTTTCTAAAGATTTCTAAAGTACCCCAAAGTCCTTTACCTAAACAGTGTTACTGTATACGACAGGTGACCTCAGACTTAGTTCTCTGAGTATTGAATTCAATTAGCTTTAATACTTTCAACATTTAAATAGTTAACAGTAAGCAAAGTTCTTTAGAAACGGAGGGGGACGACTGCATGTGCGTCTGCTGAAGTTGTCAGGCAACGATGGAAAAAAAAGAAATCTCTAATTGATTCCAGACAATGCCTTTTGGATAGGGCTGCGCAAGAGCAAGGGTAGCTCACGCTCGGGCAGAGGGGCTGCTCCGAGCCAGCGAGGAGCTGCAGCAGCCCAGCCGTCTCTCCAGGAGTTCTGCCGGACCACCTTCTCGCTGCCAGTGGAAGAAGGGCGACTTTGCCCACAAGCTGGTGGAGCCACCCAGTTCTCCAGCTCATCGCAATACCCCTCGCTAACAGGAAGCGAGAGCTTGTGAAAAGCTAAAAGCCCAGGGCAGAGAGCCAGGAATGCTAGGGCTAATGCAGACTCTCGCCATGATCATGGGCTCGTCCTCTGGCTTCTCTGACTCTTCGTTCTCTCCACCAGTAAAATCTGAGATAAATCTGAGCTGTTGAGGGCCGGAGTTCATTAATTAATTTGTCCAGATACTACAGTAGCAAGTGCCATCGTCTCATCGATACACAGATAAATTCCTGCAATTTTAAATTTGTCCTTAGCTAGAAGTATAACCCTAACGTGTCTCTTCCCGCTTAACTATTCTCTCCTTTCACATTGTTCTCTGGACTTTTTCGTCTTGGCGTTGGCAGAAAATGGGATTCACGTATTTTTTGCTGCAATTGGAAAACAAAAGCAGAAGGAGCTGGGAGAGAGGGCAGCAGAGAGAACTGAGGAAACTTCACTGGCTGTAAGCAGTGTTAACAGTCAGTGCCAGAAGTGAGGGAGGAGTAATAAGGTCATATATTCTGTGATGACAAGTGGGAGAGCTTCTACTTGAACTACCAGGACTCAGCTCAAGCAAGTCCTGCCACCAGCCCAGCCCTGGCTATGACAGACCAGCCTCAACGGTGACTTTTCAAGAAAGTCAAATTTCAATAGAAGCATAGGGAAAGCCAAGGCAGAAAGGAAATTAAAGTATTTAGCCCTTACAAGAGTCCATGAAACCAATCAGCTGCTCTCCAAGGCCTCCACTGATTTCAACGGTGTTATGGGGGTAGACTACAGCACTGAGTTTTGTTTTGGCTCAGCCTTGGGCAATTTTTTATCAGAATTTCCCGATATTTAAATGCTAGGCTTTCAAAGTGCTGCTTAAAATGAAAGCTTAGCCCTCATCTACTGTTGCATAAGGCAGTATTATTGAGGTTGTTTCTCTCTGGGAAAGTCTGTATTGGCCCTTGTCAGCCAGCAATTAAGATAGCTTTCTACGAGTCCAGGTGATTGATTATGCCCAGTCGATACTGTCCTGTGCTGATGTCTTGATCTGCCTTTTAGATATGTTTTTTATCTCACTGTAGAGCTGAAACCACTTAAATATTTTATTACAGAAAATGTAAGCTCAGCATGTAAATTTAGCAGGAACTGTACTATATTTATATCTGCACATATGCATACATTTGCAGACACTGGGTTTTTATTTTATCTAAACTGATTTAATACTAAATGCTGTGTTTGTAGCAGAATTGTTAACAGTGTACATGAGCACCATTTCATATCAGGACTTAAGTCTTCCGTAAGGCAGTATTGTGGTTTCTTTCAGTTGGAAAGATCAGAGAAAGCAATAAAAGGAGCCCAGAGAAATGGATGACCCTAACAGGAAAGAGATCCACGGGAACATCTTGAGTGAATTCATTGCTACATGTTGACATCAAGTGGAGAAATGGTCTTTGAAAGCCTCTTTTCATCATCTATACGGCAATCTTAGGCAAAGGCCTCTGAAAGCGATGTTGCTTAGGTTAACCAAAAGCTTTATCTTTCTGATGGATTTAAGAACTTAGGTCACTGTCAACAGTCACTGCAGGGAAGATGGTGGAGGTTCAAGATATTTGTAAAGCACCACACTTCGTCTAGAGCCTTCTCTGTTCGTGGCTGAACTGCTGTAATTGGTTTTAGGAGCACCCATCATCTATTTCAGGATAAAGTCAGCTGGGTTAATTCAAGGCAGGGCTGACTAGCTGGCAGGGGAGAGTGTTTTAAGCCTACCCCAGCCATTGCTGCCACGGCTGGTCTACTGCCAGGACAGCGTCCAAAAGGACTTGGAGTATATTAAGCTCCGACTTATTCTCTGCCCCCTCACCTTGCGTGTTGATCTAAGCCAGCTGTGACTCAGGTCTTCCAGCCCCCTTTCTGACATCCTTCCACCTGCCTGCTGGTTTAGGTTCACACGGCTTACTAGCGCGTTACGTACCTTAGACCGTTAAAATCTGTGTGCAGCAGACTCGCTGGGAGGCCTTTGGGTCAGTCACTTAACCCCTCAGGCTTAGTCTGCATGGCTGCAAAATACAGATAACCGCGGGAGTCGCCCGGAGGCGTTGCAAAGACCAGCGCGGGAGCGTTTGTGCACCACCCTGGTTTCTTGTGTAAAAGCTTCGTAGAAACTCACAGCATTACAACTGGCATAGTCCTACCTGGAAATCTTCACGCTGAGGGTTCAAGTGCCTGTATTTGGTAGGTGTACCTGTCTTGGGGGGGAGGGGAGGGGCGGAGAAAATATATTCCATGCACTTGTAGGGAAATGCCACTTTACCTTCATTTTAAAATACTGGCCTTCTTTTTTTTTTAACTGTTTAGCAACAACAGCTTTAAAGTGAGGTTTTGTGTTCACCTAAGGTAGAGTTAGGAAAGATTGAAAATATTTAATATAGCATATAACAGATATTTGTAATATTAGTAATGCCAGTCAGTCAGGGACCATAGGTTTATTACTCCAAGAAGGGATAGAGCCCTGTGTTTCTTACAAAAATTGCTTAGCCCTTACTGTCTTGAGGGAAAAGTGTTCCAGATTATAGTTCCCTTTACCAAACTCACCCTTTTTTAATCTTGTAAGCTTCTTTCTCATCCATTCAAACAAAGTTTGACTTCAATTTTTCATGGACAAAAAATGTCAGGCAGCTTTATAGGATTTCCAGTTACAAATGATACAAGTTTTAGCACATCTCATAGGCAAGGGAATAGGATGTAGTTTATGATCTGATAAAAGCAAACCTGAGGGAGCTATTCCTAAAAGTGCCACACAGGGTCAAGGATGAGATCACATCTGAGAAGGCAGCAATGGTATCAAATACCTTTTGTAAAACAATGACATAAAGGGCTTTAGAAAGCTGGACAGAATTCAGGCGTCCCCATTGGCTCTTAGTGATGTCAACCATGTGCCTATAATGCCCAGTAAATGTCTCATTCTTCTTCCTTTTTAGGAATAATTGCCCCTTAATAATAGCAACAAGTGATTTAGGTCACTTAGGGTGCACTCCAAGCTGATTATAATATGCTTCAAATAGTCACAGTCATTTGGGCTGAGGAGTGAGAACTGGGAGTTTTTGTCAGGCAAATTTTGTGCATTTGACACCTTTCTCTTTGACACCTTTTGGATTTAGGTTCTTAACGTGCCTTTCTTGAGGCTACCAGAAGGCTTTTTTCCAGTACAGTCTCCTTATATTGCTGGTTAGTAAGGAAACAGCATTTCAGCAATGGAGAGAGCAGCTCCCTTGTTCTTAGATCACAACTAATTTCTTTCCAGGTAACTCTTGGCACCATATACAGCAGCCTGTTATCTAGACTCGGCTCTGTCTGCCTGGTCTGTGTCTCCTCTTGAACACAAATCTGTGGGACCTGGCCATGGTCCACCGTGCAGACATCAGGCACAACCAGTTGAGAGAGTTAATTTGATTCATAAAGCTTGTTCTCACTATCAAAGTCTATTCTGGAAGATGGAGAGGAGAACGCACACTTTCATTCCTGGAATATAAGTCGGGGACCCTAGTGGGGTAAGAGTAGTAGGCTTATAAACCTACTAAAGGCAATGGCATATCTCCATTGTATTGTGCTAGTGGTAAATAGGACACCTGTTTAATTCCTGGACATGAAGCGGCTAGGTATTACAGTGATGATGAGTACCAAACAAGTTTAACATGAGGAGCTCCGCCAAGGGTATTGCTAGGCTAGTGTAACTGCGGTGTTGTCTCTGACTTGTGCGTAATCAGGAATATGGAGGGCTGAGGTTTTCATAGATGTGTCCTGAGCATTATTAATAACACGAGAAAACTCCTTGTTGCCTTATATAGTGATGTATGCATCACAGCTTGGGTTTGCAGAAAAAGTCCATCCTTTTAATTAAAAGGCTTCATGAAATAGAAGATTTCAACTGTTTGGGATTTGATTCAGTACCTAAGATAAGAATGAAAGCATCAGGACAAATTCAGGGAGAGGATTAAAATACTGTTAACAAGTATAAAGGATATCTAATAACATGATGCTAAGAGTAGTCCAGAGACTGCGAGTGGTGTATTTTCATGGTGTAATCCGCATATAACACAATCTGAACCATTTGGAAGTACGAGTATGTTAAACCAATCCTCATAAAACCTACTCAAAGACAGAGGAAGAGCACCTCTTGGAGTAAAGAGAGAAAGATATCAGTATTTAAGGAAAACAGGGGGAAAAAAAAAACAAGTCACCTGTAAACTTCTAGTTTACTTAAATATGTATTACCAATATATGCCTGTGGTCTTCCTTCTGGTCCACAGTTGATATTTTTGCAGGTAACTTGTGTTATGGGTAAGAAATTACAGTATGCAATCTGATTTTACAGATTCAGAGGTCTGCCCACCTGAAGCTTGTTGCGATTGCAGAGCCTTTAACCAATAGCCAGGTGCTAGTACCACCTTGCCTGTATCTCTGCTCAGAACTGAAACACCTCACCTGTGGCTACCCCAGCAGCTGAGCAGCGTCTCTTAATGAGGTTCACCTGGGAGTATTAGTGCGGGGACACAACCTAGCAAAAAGCTATCCCAGAGGTCTTGGGGAGAGGTGTATTTCTTCTGATAGTCCTCTGCCCTTTCTCTTCTCTGGTTGGAAGCTCTGCCTGGCTGGATGCTGTGTCCTGCTGCTGCTGGTAATGCCTCTCACTGACCCTGGGCCCCAGTTTGTTTGCTAAGCTGGGATCTGTAAAACTGCAGTCTAACAAGTCCACCACTTGTTCTAACTTAGCGAGGGGTGGGGGGGTACATTAACAGATGGTGTCATTATCAAAAGCTGTTCAAGTGTTGAAGCAACATAAATCCCATAAATAGAGAAAAACAAATACAAACTGCAGTGATTTTTCCGATAGCTGTTGAATAATAATTATGCTTTGCATTTATATACTGGTTTTTAATCCACAGCTTTTGAAGCGCTTCCAGATCATGACTAAAGCTCAACCCAGATCCTGGAGAGTCTCAAGCATGGTATTATTTGCTGTATAGAAGTTCAAGGTGCAGCATAAAGCGTTAAAGGCTTATGTTAGAGATCTGTGCGGGGACTCTGCCTTCTGCTCCTGGCTCTGCCACTGCTTCAGCTGAATGGTCTTGGGTAAGTGATTTTATTTCCCTGTACATGAGTTTCTCAGTTTCTGGAATAGGAATAATAATGTTCTGTCTCCCTGGTGAACTGTTTTGTTCTCAACAGATGAAAAGTGCTATGTTGTAAGGTCTGTATATTATTGTTGTCATTACCATTGTTTTTCTTCAAGAGTAAAGGCTGAGGTTCTGAGTAGTAAATATGAAATACCTGGAATGGAGTTTTTTTGGAGGGACTGAGAACCTCAGGTTTCCCCCGAAGTCATTTTAAAAGCTTGATCTTTTTTAAGACTCCCAAGTTGGACCCTGTAAAACCCAGGTGGGCTTTTCTCTCCCTGTTGGCACTGTTGCTAGTCATAAAGACTTTTGGGGACCTGTGCCTCCCAGTTTTATTCATGTTGTATCTTCATAGCATGTCGGCACGTTTCCTTCTGTATTCTCTATGTTCATACAGCTATCAATGAGTGGTCCTGCAATTGTATTTAGCAAGCAATTTACTGAGGAAGTGAAAAGAGATACAGATTTGAGCTCGCTTTCTTACAGAGCACTCTTCCAGGACTTCCTGGTGAGACCTGTTGCTTCAGGACTGCAGGAAGCAAATATAGTCAAAACTGGCTCTGTTGGTGGAATTAGGTGTTCGGGCTCTGTATAACAATGGGAACAGATTTTATTTATGAATAAAATCAGGTTGTGCTCACTGTGTTTCAGAGTTGTGCGTTTTGGAGTATAATATAAATGATATTGATAATACTTTATGTTTTGGTGGGCCCAGGTGGCCCTTTGTGATAATTGTATTGGAGATGCTTATTTGCATAATAGATATTTCTGACCCCCCCCCCAAAAAAAAATCCCACCCACACCGAACTGTGAGAGGAAGCTTTTGGATTAATCACAGGCACTTCTATGCCTACAATGCTTCCTGATCTGCACGCTTCAACCGTATGAGTATGGTAGTGGACGGGCTCCTTTGCATCCCTTGCTAGACCCGTGCTAGTTAGTGACGTGGTCTGGGAGCTGTTCCCCATTCCTTGGGGCAAAAGTCATGGCACGCGTCACGTCCGTACGGTCTAAAATCTTTAGCTCAAGAGCAGGTGGCAACGTTTGAAGTGCTTCCTTGGAGCAGTTTGCTTGACGTGCCTGGCTGTGGGCAGGGAGAGCACTAATTCGCCCCAGCCAAAACTCCACTGGAAAGTGCCGCCGTCCCCACGAGAAGGGGACGGCGCTGCAGCCTGGTCTAGGCCTCCACGCTGCCTTTGCTCCCGCGCTGTCGCAGGCGCTCGTGTGCTGCGATCCCCTCTAAAGCACGCTCGGATGGATTTCAAGTTGCCAGCGGTGTCCAGAGTGGCTGTGTTGCGAGCATGTGTTATTTTTAAAGAACAAAAACGATTCTCCTTTTAGATGTCCCAGCAGTTGTTGCGTCTTGCGCTGAATCGCATCTTTGCCCGCTGGCTGGTCCCTGCGGGCCTGGGCCGGGCGCTGGGGGTTGGCGCGGGGCTCCATCGCTGCGGGGCCCCACGGTCCGAGGTGGGTTTCGGCACGGCCGGGGCCACGCTCCCTTGCAGCCGGCAGCCGCCGGGTCAGGCGCTCCAAACCTTGTCGGCGCCCTTCAGGCACCGGGGCCTTGCGAGTGGCCCTTATTTATTTATTTCTTTGGTGCTGGCCAGACGAAAAGAAGAAAGAAAAGCCTCCTCGAGGCTTTTGTAGCGTTGACACCATTTGAGGCTTTAGAAATGTGGGTTTCGGCTGCACTCGACGCAAGTTACTGTGAACTGGCAAAGCAGCCCGAAAGGCAGCCCACCGCAACCACGGGCTTGGCAATGCACGAACGCTGCCAGATGCCTTTGCTGTTCCTCTAGCTTTCTATGGATCCGAGGCCCTTCGCTCTTTCTTTTGTAGTTGGAATTACTTTCAAAGTAGAACACTGTGTTTTGGGTTGTCTAGCCAAAGTTTAGCTGTCCTTTTGCATCTTTGCCAAACTTCCTGTTTTCAGCAAAAACAATTTATTATCTTGCTGGTTCTTTAGACCTGAAAGGATTTGCAAGCACAAATAAACTTCTGGGGTTTTTCATGGCTTTTTCAAAGAATAAACTCACTTGCTTCCTCTCAATTATGTGGTCTATACCAGCAAAGAAAAGCATTTAACCTTTGGACCGCCAGCAAGGATCAGAAAACATTTTAATTATGTAAAACTTCTGCACTCTGAACTCTTAAAGGACAGATAATTATTTTTTCATATGCTAGAAATAATTTTTTTCAGATGGTTTGGCCGTATCATCAATCTGCCACATGTACTTTAAGGGAGTTTGGAGTGAGCAAAAGCTTGAAATCCTTTAAGGGGCGATTTTAAAGGTTTTTATTAATTGACTGAAAGCAAGTGATATACTCTGCTACGTGCTCGGGAACATTTTGTTCCTAAATGCTTATTATTGGCAATCCCTGGCCACGCTGTCACCAAATGGAAAGCTGTGACAAGTAAGACCTGTAAAGAAGAAATAAGCAGCGGAGATGCATGTCAGCTTCATGGAGGGTAAGGGAGATGTTGCTGCAAACCAAAGCCCTGATGCAAAGCGATTCTGTTCTCTCTACCCAATTGCAGAAGCAGCTTTTTTTGCTAAAAATGGAACATATGTAAGTTATTCCCTACCCCCCCCACCTCCCAAAAATAAGAAAGAAAAAAGAAAAATCCATGTCATTCATGCCCGTTGCCATTGTAACGTGAGGGAGCTTAACAAAAGAAGGTTTGTAAAATTGCCTTCAGCAAGAGTGCGTTTTCAGGGTAGGAGATAGTAACTTGACATTAGGCGGTGATTTCTCTGTGTGCTTTCAAAAATTATTACGCGTTACCTGCAACTGTTAGGAAGATGTTGAAGTCTATTTTTTGTGTGGTACTTCAAAGGATTTGCAAATTCTTTGAAGGTGACTTAACATCTATTAAATGATCCGAAAGGGGGGAAAAAAAAACTCTATAGCCTTCCAAAAAAAAGTTAAAAGGATATGTTTAATGCTAGTGTTGGAAATGCACTATAAATCCTTAAAGTTTATGTGCATCAACATCTTTGGGATGGCATTTATCATAGCAAAGGGAGAAGGAACAATTTATGGAGGGAAGGATCTTTTAAAGTGTTGTGTGTTCCTCCCAGTGTCATAGAAAATAAAATTAAAGCAGAAACCCCCAGCTACATAGAAATCCTTTAACAGTTGTAACTTCCTGACAAGCTTGTATGTTGGCAGGAAACTCCTGATATTTTCTTAAGGAAAGCTGTACTTTTTTAGCCATTTTAAGCAGTTTGGTGTCTTTCGTAAGGTATTGATAAAAACAGAAAAAACCCACTGTGCTAAATAATAGGAAGGTCTGAAAAATGTCATTTAATATGTGGAAAAAAAAAGTCTTTTTTTTTCTTTTCTGGTAATGAAAATAAAAATGTGGCTGCTTTGGGCAGGATGCTGTTGTTAATACTGCTTGTATTAGAGGCCTATCAATTAATAACTGTACAAAATTCTGAAAAGTGTCAGGAAGAGAAATGCTAAGTCTAGTATACCAATTGGAAAGACATTTTACTTGAGTCAATTTTAGATTCTTGCTGGCTTAAAAATACAAGCCAGGAGTTTTGTCAAGTACTCTGTATTTATACTCTCGAAGTGGAAGTATTTAAAGGGATATTGGAAATAATTTTTGATACCACTAGCTTCAAAGGACTTAATTGTATTCAGTATCCTTGGTGCTCAGCTTAATTTGCTAAATCATGCTGCTTCTGAAATTTATTGCAAGATTATTGTTTTCTGGGGAAATAATTACCATTCCTCTTACTACTGTGTGTGTGTATGTATATATGTTTGTCAGCAGAGGAATTCAACTAGAGAAGCTTAAAGGAACTTTTTCTTTCAGTAGCAGAATCAATAGATAAGCATCCCTTTCTTTTTAGGATATTGATTCTTGAATAACAGGAATGTGTCCTATTGAAAGAGAACATTACTTTGGTACAGTTTCCCTGGAAGTGAAATTAGATCGACCTGAAAAGGTTTGGATATGCAATAGGGCTGGTGAATCTGGGCTTCCTGTTAATTTTCATACTGTCGCAAGGCAGCGATGTGACTTTAGCTCTGGGGGCTTTGTGTTGGCAGCGCTCATCAGATGAGGAGGAGGAGGCAGGTAACATCTGGCAGGATGGGGTCTGCAGCACAAGCTGTGATTCTGGGTGTCCCAGCCTGGATGATTCCCTGGGAGAAAGCGTTTAATTAACGCGCATACCCTGCAAGGGCTTTGACAGAGGGAGGTAAGTGACAGGCTCAGTCTCCCAGCCGGATAAGTACCTGGCCTGAGACTGCATTAACTTTTTGGGGACGTATGTGGTGGGTGCTGGGATGTACATCCGCACGCTGGCGCGATGCTGGAGCGCATATACATCCCAGCACTCTCTGGGTCTCTCTGCCTCTAGCCCCCATGTCGGTACAGAGACAAGGGGTGAGCTTTCCTCATGCTTTTTAGGAATCTGAATGTTTCATTTGAGATCTGTAGAGGTAGGTGCTTCCTAGGAAACGTGGATGAGAGCCCAAGAGCTCCAAAACTGGAGCAGTGTTTCAATCCAGCATTTCAGTACAAACTGGACTCCACTTCTCTCATGTGTGTTTTCCTCGGGGTAGTAGTTAATGGACAGAAAGCTTCCAGCCTGGCCGTATATCTGTGTGCAGAGCTTTCTGCAATATAGTGTAAAGGAACTGTTTGCATAGTTTTCCATCAGTCAAGGTACTCTATAATGCCTGAATCACGTTACTCCATTCCTGAACCGAGCAGCACATCATGGTGTTGGCTGTCTGGAATAGTTCGAAATCTCAGTTCAAAAGTGGAAAGCCAGGCTGGGGTGTTTCTCGGACTCCTCTGGGTGCATTCAGCAGTGCAAACAGGAGCCGGCAGGGCTGTAGGAAGATTAGCTCACCTGGCGCCTTCCAGCGCGTGGGGAGGGGGAAAGGAAAGGGTGCTGTGCCTCTGCCGTTCCTGGCCCCCTTGCCAGCAGCAGAGCGCAGTTTGGCTGAATCCGCTAGCGGCTACGACGGACAGAAGCTGGAGCTTCAACATCTTATAATGAATAGATGAGATGGACAGACGGCGGTGCTGCACACTGCCTTTGGGCAGGTTCCCCCGGAGAAGGTGAGGAGCAGGATGAGATCTCCAATAACCTTGGCTCAAAACAGAAGTTTCGGACATACAGATGACTATTTGTGTTTGGCTCTTTCTTTTTAAAAATCAACCAGTGTTCCCAGTGAATCTGAGGGAATGGCTATAAGAGCTTCTACATATGTTTCCTTCCTTAGACTCTGTAGGCAGCTTGTCCGTCTTTGCTTATATCCCATGTGGGGGAGGAGGAGGGGGGAATACTGCATTTATTTGTATTTATTCAATGGATCTGGAACCTATCCTGGACTCAAAGCACCTCACAAATTTTAAAACAAGCCATTAACAAATACTAGATGCACCAGTCCCGTATTTCCGTTCATCCCTTTTCCAGGGACTGATTTCTAATTACAAGCCTTTCCCACAAAAAGCAAAGTGTCCTGCCGCCCCAGCAGAAACCCACACCTCTGAAGCGCGCTGTCCAAAGGTTGCTCCAACGGGGTGGGCGCATCTAGCAGCGAGAACAGATGAGGAGTACCCGGTATGGGCTAGGCTCCGGGAAACTACGATTGGAAGAGCTTTTCAGGATCAAGGGACCTTTAGGAGAGCCTGCTTTCAGGTGCATGGATCTTTGCTAAAGTTTAATCATTTGTGTGGCAGATTTTTCACACCAGGTATCTTCTCCAGCTGGCAAAAATTCAGCCAAAACACTTCCACAAAATAGGACTGGGGGTGGAGCAGGGTCAGAGGAGGCTGGAACAACGTTGTTTGCTGCCTTTATTTTATTACTTTTTTTTTTTCTTTAACTACTGCAAAACAATTCTGGTGAGCTTTTCTTTAAAATTGCATGGCACGCCCAACGCTTTGGAGCAGAGGCATGAAAGCTGGCGGAGAACTGGCCTTTGTTTCAAGGATATGCCTTTTGCTGTTTCTGTCAAAATCCACCCAAATTTGGCCAAGCTGTCAGGCTTTTAACAAACTTAGTTCATGCATATTCAGCAGCACGCAGTTGGATTTGAGCAGCGCGTGAGATTCCCTGCCCCAAAAGCCCTAGAGCTGCTTCGAAGCTGCCTCGGCCCTGTGGAAGGAGCACTCCAGGGGGGAAGGTGAAGACGTGCTTGCCCTGCGATGCCCCTTCATCGGGCCTTTTGGAGACAGCTGGAAAACATAAACTGTCTGATTTGAATACAAATAAAAAGAACTGGGCTGGGCAGGAAACTTGAGGCAAAGAGCCCTGGGTTTGGTTGGTTGGGAAGATGAAGAAAAGGGGACCTGAGAGGAGTGGGAAGGTGGGAGAGAAGGAGCAGGGAGACAAGTGAAGTCCGGGAGGTGCCGGCGAGTTGGACGCTGGCCGGAAAGGCTGGAAATGGGGGGATGTGATCAGGAGATGAGGCCGGAGTCTGGGGATGCAGGGACAGGCTCGATAATTAGGGGACTCGAGTTTGCCGAGACGGATGGGGGCCGAAGGGAGGAGAGCAGCGAGGAAGAGCTGCCCGGGGCAGTGAGAGCTGGTCAGAAGTGGGTGGTGCTGGACGGGGTCCACGTCCTGCTCCTCTTTCACTATAAATTTCCTCCGCGTATAAAGGCTGCGCTGATTCCAGGGTAAGCCTATTTGGTTAAAAGCAAAACGAATAAAAATGCCAAGTGCCAAAAGGAAGGTTACCTCAGGAACTCCAGCTTCACCTCCTTTTAGCCTTTTCCTCTTCCTGTGCAAGTGTGTTGCGCAGGGATTGGGATTTAAGATATTTGGCCTTGTTCTCAGCTGATGAGAGTTAGTGCAACTATCAGTAGATCTATGCTGAATTATACAGCATGGTCGTATATGCATCATCCCACCTGTGTCATTTCCTTACATTGCTCATCCCTTAAAGTGAATAAAGATGTGGTCCAGTACTGTCAGACCTGTAAGGAGACTCGGATTACATGTTAATGGCCAAGACCAGCATCTTTCTTTTCCTTTGTAAATTATCCTTGTGTTTTAAAATGCATTACTTGAAGGTCTAAAGTATTTGATAGTCTGTAAATGTATTCAAACTATTGCAGTGTTTAGCAATGGTCAAATATTTAAGTATATATTATACACTGCCACATATTTTGTGCAAAAATGTCACCAGATAGAATAGTTAGGTGGAAAATATTATAAAAAGCATAAAAAAATTGTTGTCATCTACTGACAAAAATGACCTTAATTTATTGGGACTGCATATATACATATATATCTTTGCTCTGGCTCTTTATTCTATATTTTGAATAAATAACTTAGTTTTACTATATATTTCCCTCATGTGCAAAGCCCTGGGGTGAGATGGAGCTTTAAATGCAAAAGATGCTGAGTGGAAATTATTGGGTGCCTTTCATTTTCTAAAAAAAAAAAAACAAACAAAAAAACCCAAACAACTGAAGTGAAATTTGAATGAGTTTTAACATACTCAAAGAATATTTAAATGCCCTGTGACTTCTCATAGTTAGGTTTATCTTTACTAGTTTCTTTGTGGGTTTTTTTTTTTTTTTTTCCTGCTTTGGCCTGCTTTTTTAGTATGAACTTTGAAGAGACTTTTGTACCTGAGACTTTCGATGACCTTGCAAACTTCTTCCAGGATTTCAAACAGCCTTGTTTGCAAGGCTTGGACGTTCATTCTCCATGTTGTAGCAGCATTATTTTTAAAGTCAATAGATTAACAAAAAAACTCATTCAACAGGGTTGCTGTGTTAGCTAGCTGGTCTTATGTATGCTGAAAGAAGAGAGGGTTTTGTTTGTTTCTTTTTCTCATTGATTTCTGTAGTCCTCATTTGACTCCAGAAAGATGTGATATTGTCTAGGGATGCAATCCAGCAAACATCAAAATATTCTCGCAACTGCTGTGTGGCGCTCACATGGGAGATTAGTGGACTGCTCCTCGCAGATAGTGGGTATTAAAATATAAGATACCAGCGAATCTTCCTGAGTGGGGGAGAGACTCACGGCATTAATAGTAACATAACGGTTTTATTTTCTTGTGGTAATTTCTGTGATCTGATCATTTCTCAGCCCACCAGATTTAACCATCTTAGTAATATGCTCTAAGATGTTCTGTACCAAATATTAATATCAGCGTTATTACAGTGTCAGCATTTCTCCAGTGTTAGCAGATATATTGTTTTCATTATATAAATCTAGTCCCTGTACTTTTTCTGCTTTCCATTTTAATTAATCCAGTGTCACACCAACATTGGCAAAAAATCTGTAGCTATTTATAGAATGGCATCATATTTTAATACATAAAAAATAAACATGACTTGGGATATTACAAACTGCTACAAGCTGGAAGGAAAAATCAAAAAATGAGTTAAGTGGGGTTTTTTTAATTTAACATTAGAATTATAGGCTGCCCTTAATGCTTTTTGCCCTGTGGAGAAATGTTAACTGTCATTAAGTAAGTAGCAGATTAGCTTTAATTTTGTCTTGTGTCTTGACCTTCAAAAGTCGCAGACAATCCCAGCGTATGCGTGTGCATAGGGTGGGCCACCTTCAAACTAGCTGTGCCAGTGTGAAGGTTGTTCATTGGTGTGGAGTATGCGGGAAGCACCCGTCCGCGTGCCTGCAATGACCTGCCCATTGCTGTGTATGCCCCGCTTACGTGTGCACTTGCGTGCTTATAAAATGCAGCGCAGCAAACGGGAGATTAGGCAGGGCAAAATTTCATGTGCTCTTCTGCGTAGCAGGAACACGAACCATGGGGTCAGATGCTAAGATTTCTATAAAGAAATTTTTTGTGTTTTGCTTTCTGTCCACCTAGTTGCTTGGATGAGTTTTCACCGGTGAGCAACCAGCATTTTCCCAGACCTGCCATATCCTTAACAGTGGAAATAATCCTATAGCTCCAGATACAGAGGTGCCTTTGGGGAGTGCTCCTGATTCTGAGTGTCCTGAGCCACAGCTGGTTGGATCAACTCCATGCTGTGGAAATAGCTCAATATTGAAACAGTGGTTTTAAGGCAAACTGGGAGGCTGACCTCAAGAGACCAGGCAGAAACAGATTACATGTTATGAGATTAGAAGCTTGTGTTCATGCCAGAACGGTAAGGTTTGCTGGTGGTATCTCTTCAGGCTGGTTTCGTGGGCTGGAACTGGCCAGAGCTTGTATTGGAGGTGCAGTCCCTTCAGTCCCTTTCTCCCCCTCTTCATCTCTCTAAATCCCCAGGAAGTTCCAGGAAAATGTGTTAGTAAATCCACATTCAGAGCTGGTGCTTCTCCAAGTAGGATTAGATGCACTGGTGGATAAAAAGCAATGGTGGGAGAAATGATGCAAGCAAGGATGCTGTGAGAAAGCAGAGTTATATCTGCTGGGGTAAGAAAGGAGGAGGCAGGGAGCAGGAGGGGAGCAGAAAGCAAGAGGGAGTGGAGTAGCCAGATACCTTTGGTGGTTTTGGGAGGCAACAAAACCCTTCCAGTTTCTAACAACCAGCAGTCTGGACAGGTTGGGGACCAAAAGTTGAATCTGATCCACTCTTGTCTGATTTGCCAACAAGCTTTCCTCCATGATTTCCTAACCTGTGTTAGAAACGGCTTGTGCTTTTGGCTCTGGTGGCACTGAGCTCAGCTGCTTAATTGCAAAGGAGGACCCACGGCCTTCCTCTCCTTTGCTTATAACCTGCTGCCTGACTGTTTAATAGGGTACCCCTGAATTCTTGTGCTGCAAGCAGTGATGAATGACACTGTTCTATGTACTTGCTCTCCACTGTGCCTGGTTTGCCGACCTCTACCAAGAAGTCCCCTCAGTTCTCTCTGTCCCAAGGTGACTGATCCTTAGCTATATGGTCTCATCTTGAATGCCCTTCCACCTGTCTTTCTGAGCTCTCCATGTATTTTTTTCCAGTTCTAATATATCCTTTTTGTCCTGGAATGACCAGAACTATATCCTAGTTAAGATGTGGGTTGTAGGTTTAGCCAATGATCAAGTTTTTCTTTTGGCCCCTGTTCCTCTCCTAAGAATACCTAACACTCATTTTCCCTTTTAGACCCCATTGAGCACTGAGTTATCCTTTCACTGCTGACATAGACCCCCAGACCTCTTTCCTGCATAGTTATAGCTAACTTAAAGCCTATCTTTGTGTATTTATGGCTGCAGTGATTTTTCCCAAGTGCATTACTTTGTGTTTATTGATGCTGAATTTCATCTGTCGTTTTATCACTGAGTCAGTCAATGCAGAGAGTCCTTTTGCAGCTCTTCATGGTTATCTTTAGATTGGCTGCTGATGTAAAATTATTCAAGTAGTGAAACTATTTATCCCCTTTCCCAGGCCATTACTGAATATGTTGAACAGCAGTGATTATAGGGGATTTCTTTTGAGACTGACTTCCGCTGTGAGAAATGACCATTCATTGCTGTTCTGTTTCCTGTCTTTTATTCAGTTATTAGAACTTCTTGTTGCATGACAGCCTAGCTTGTGTAAAAAAACTTTTGCTGAGGGACTTTGAGAACTTCTAGAAAATCCAGATATATTGGATTGATTGTATCACTCTTATCCACACTGGCTGACTCCTTCAGAGAGCTCTAATAGATTTGTGAGGCACAACGTTCTTCTGTAAAAGTTATGTTGACTCTTCCTCAGCTTATCATGTTTACCCTTATGTTGAATAATTCTTTTTTTAATTATAATTTCTATGACCTCAGTCCAGAAGTTACTTACTGCTGTGTTTCCCACAAACCTTTTTCTAGGATTGATACTGTATCTTCCATATGCAATGTCCTTGGCACCAGGTGGATATAAATGGATGGTTGTAGTACCAGTAAGCAGTAGTTTAATAGTCTGATATTTGAGTTCCTTTAGTGTTCCTCAGGGAAGCAGAACTGAGAACTAATGTGGTCGCTTGGCTACTGTGCCTTTAAGAATCAAGAAATTTGGAGAAAACTCAGTGGTTTTGTGCAGGTGATAGTGTTGGACTTCGTTCATCCTATAATCTTGTTCTACAGTGGCCAGAGGGTCTTTCAAAACAAGATGAATTTTTGCTCAATATACTGGTATATTGCAAAAATCTTTGCAAATACAGATTTAAAACAAATGAATGTATATTTACATATGCAAAATAAAAAAATCAATTACATTCTTACAACAAATATACGCTAGTAATCCTGTTGAAGAAAGTGCTTATGGCACACGCTCGTCATTTTTCCATGTTTAATACCCCAGCTGTTTTACTATTCCACGTTTTTCTTCAAAATGCTGAGAGTGGGTAAGCCATGTTTCTACGTAAAAGACACTGAAAAGATTTTGATTTAACTCAAAAGCATTCAGGAGCAAGAAAATGCCATCAAGTGTTTTCAGCCAGTAGATTTCAATTTGTATTTAATACTTGCATAACTTAAACATTAGCCAGGAGAATTTTAAAGCATTTTTTCTTTTAATTTGGCTTAAAAAAGTAAAAAAGACTCCTCCTGGACTGAGATCTTGTATCTCAAGTTTCAGACCGAAGTAAACTTTTACAGCCGAGTTGTAAAATAGCAGTTTATGAGACAAACTCTGCCAAAACTTTAACTATAACTGTGCCAATGTGCCATTATAATAATCCAACAATAATCATGGTCCATTATATTAAATCACTCACACAGACAAAGGCTGCTAACCTTTCCAAGTGGGAAAAAATGTTCCTTTCAAATCGGGGATAAATTCCAACTGAGAAGACCAAATGCTCCAGCCTTTAAGTAGTGAATACATTTACTTCTCCCCAGGGCTCAAATAACCCAACATTTGGTAAATGTTTAACAAGGAGGAATTCTCCCTCCCATTTGCCCTTTTCTCATATACACTAGATTAACAAATTTAGTTTAACAAGATGATCTGTGTTACCCCCTGGTATCCCTCAATTAGATCCTTCCTCCTATTATTGGCATATCATCCTATTCCATTTGTTTGATAAGAAGACCTAAGGTAATTAGTGGCAGAAATTGTGCCTTCCACCAGCCCTACCTCTTGCACAGCAAAGTTTCCCGCACATGTGAAAAGGTGGGTTTTACTTGGTGTCTTCTGTTCTTGCCCTTTTCGATTTATTTTATTTATTTATTTTTTAAGAAGCTATCCTTACTGTAGCATTTTGCAGCGATTAAGCAAGCATGGCATGTAACTCTCGACTCCAGTTATGCCTCCCTGCAGCACGTCAGGAACTAAATCAAAGCCTCTTCAGGAATTCACAAATCCAGCTTAGAAATCTCATGTGTAGTCCTGGATAAATGAACATTGCTGGGGACAGGATAACCGCAGGCACTCGGCACGTTCGTATAGTGGTGGGAGGATGTGCCGCCTTGGCTTCGTGAAGTCCCTGGTTCCTCTGCTGGCCTTCTTTATTTGCAGCTGGTTTTCGCTGCGTTCAGGCATCCTGCCGTTGTTGGTTTATGTTGTATCTGGTGAGCTGGCTGACAAAGCGGTATGCTTAGACTTGCATCAGTGAAAGGATTTCAGATTTTGTGAAGCCTTCCCTAGTTTTTGTTTCCATTTGTGAAGTCAGTGGACTGATACTGTAATTTTGGACTCTGCCGTTCTCCCTGCAAACATGTTAGAAACTCCAGAGCTTTGTCCCAAGACGTTTGCAGGAGGCCCACCGAGGTTAATGTCTGCGAGGGCTGCGAAGAGAGCAGTTAGGATAAGAGGGAATTGAATCCCTTACTGGTGATCTGCAGTGCACAGCGCAGCTGTGTTTAATTCCCAGACTGGAGCTCTTACCTATGTTTAATGCTTGCAAGGCGGTGGTGACAGCTGGCAAAAGCCTCTAATGCTTTTAACTGCGATCAGTGTCGCTGATGAATAAAGCACCTTCCCGTGCCGTGCTTAGAGACAGGACCTCACATCTATTCCTGAAACTTCGCCAGGCGCTTCTCCCGGCCATGGGTGCAGCTGCGGGTGCAGTTATTGCCCCCACCCCGTTTGTTGTGTGCGGCAGGTAGCATTTCCATCCAGTCCAAAGCGTGAAGGCCTGCGTGAAAGTCGGTCTGTAATTGGTGCGCTGGGGGAGAGCTCGTAGAGGGCCAGTGGGGTGCTGCTCCGGGTGCCCTTGGGCATGGTGGCACTGCTCCGGGAGCTGACGAGTTTTGGCCCTTTGCTGGCACAGAGGGCTCCAGGCCACTCCTGCTGGGTGAGCGCAGCAGCGGCGTTCCCCGAGCTTCGTGCGGAGCGGTGCTTGGCATCCGCCCGCCGCAAAACCGGCGCCTCGCCTGTGTCTGGGCTGTCGCGGTTTGGCTGCAGGTGCCCAGGTGGTGGCTGGGGAGGCTCCTCCGGAGACAGCGGAGGGATTCGACAGCGAGTTCTGCGAATGCGTATTCGCTTCCAAGGAGTTTATGCCTGACAGGGTCCCTCAGAATGAAGGCATGCTTTATTTGTAACCAGCTCTTTAATTGTTGCCAAAGGAATAAATTTGCACTTATTTGTGTTTTTATGAATCAGACTAAGTGAAATAATACAACCTAGGTGCAAGAAGGCACCAGAGGACACATTTGGGTAAATAGCGCTCTTCGTTCTCAAGTTATTCACACAACTGTTCTGTGGTACTGAGGCATGGGAAAGTAAAACCATTCAAGTGCTTCAGTATCACTGAGCAAATTGATTCAGTGGGAGGACTATATAATAGAGCCGTGTCGCAGAATAATTGCACCCCACCGCTAAGCAAATGCAGAAATGTGTCTTTGCCATAAAGGTGCAATCCCAGTAGCTTGATCAAAAGGTAAATACCCAGAGGAGCAAAGAGGCAGTATCTTTGTGAGCTACCCACTCCTCTCGGATATACATGTGTAAGATTTCCCATTTTGCTCTACTGTCTTCCCAAGAAAAAAAGGAGTATTTGTAAATGCCTGGGAAAAATAACTCATACAAGAGACATGTGCATTCATTTAAGGAATTACAAAAATAAAAAATGATGTTTTGCGTGCTTGGCAGATCATTTTCACTTTTGGGGCTAATACAGAAAAATGAAGTCAGATCCCCTAACTCCGCATGCCTCCGGGTCCAGGCATTTCAAGATCCTAAAGAGGTTTCTCTTTTGAAATCTGCTTTGCCAGTGTTGGGAATTGCTCATATTCCTCGGGCTGTACACACGGCAGCTTTCCTCTCTGGGGCTTGGTTGGGATGCTCTCTTAATTCAGGTTCAAGCAGCATTTGATTCTGCACATGCTCCAAGTCCAGGAAGGTTGGTGAGTGATGGAGATACTTGGGACCTTGCAAAATGTTTTTCATTTGACTAGTGATATTGTCAGATGGACTTTAATCTCTGTGAGGTCAGGAAGTGACTTCTGGGTCTGTTTGTCAAATAGAAACCCGGAGAGGCTGAAGTTGCTTTGTGACAGGCTCTATTTATGTGCTTGCAGTTACTGTGCACTGATGTCTCCTGCTTAGCAGGCTGGGTTGGCACAGTGGAGTACAGCCGTCTTCTTGCCTCCCTGGGTCAGGTGCTGTTGTTTGGCTGGAGAGAAATAGCGAGTGTTTCCTGGAGCAATGGTCGCGTTTATCTGAGGGGACTTTGCAGAGCGCATCCCGTGGTGGCAGAGGAAGATGGGAGAGGCACAGCAAGCCGGAGTGCAGCCCAGCTGCGGGGCTGGTGGAAGGGTGGGGGGGGGTCTTCTCTTAGTTCCCGCAGGTGCTGCAGCTCAGGCCTGACGAAGGATGGCTGGGCTGAGAGTGGCCTTGCAGAATGGGACTGTTCTGTAAGGTCAGGGTGATGGGTTTACAACGCACTTTCTACCTCTTTGCTGTCTCATTGTGTTTTACCCATTTTAAAAAGTCAGTTGCTCTAGCTTCTGTTGGAAAAGCACCTAGCAATAGAGCTAATGAGCCCTTTTGGAGTTGCTGGGATGCTTTCATTGCTGTTTGAGAAGCGGGTTCGGTTTTGGCTGGCTTGGGGCCCCTTTCAGATGGGCTTGGAGTCACACCACGTTCAAATGAGACAGTCGTGACCTCTTTCCAATGCTGCCTGCTCGCTTGAAACTTGCTGACTAAAGACGTGACCAGACCAGGCATTGACCCAACAGGCAGTGCAGGGTGAGGAGATGCTAAAGACTTTTGGCAATGAGCCTTGGACAGTCCCTGCCCAGCGAATGCCCTTGAGGAGGTGGAGAAGGGCCAGAGGGATGGGAGTTCCTCCAGAGCAGGGCGTTTTGGGGCCTCCCCAGGCATGAGCTGGGCTGGGGAAACTCAGGTCGACCCTGGGAACTGCTGTGTTTTGTGCTTGCTTTGACAGTGGCAAAGCCAGGCCACAGCACTAGGCTAACAGTAAAGCTTTTCCCAAGAGGTTGGTCTTAAGCTGCCCGTGGAAGCTGGGTTTGGTCTGAAAAAGGTTTGTGAAATATCTGTGGGGAGATGCAGAGTTTTCCCTTCCTATGTGTCCTATATAATATAAAATGAAAGTTTTCCAGGGTTGTTTGAAAATGATCCTTTCCTTGACGTGCAACTAGATGCCAGAGAATTTGGTACAAGCTCTTGCTTTGCAATGAAGGACATTAAAAAAAAAAAAAAAAAAAAAAAAATCAAAAAATTCCTTTTTTGGTTGCAAGAGAGCTAACTGTCTAGCTTGGTGGATAAGCCTGTTTCATCTTTGCCTGTTTTTTATTGAATCTTTTTTTAGGTATAGGTTCAAAAATACCTTACTCTAACTACTTCCAAAAGGTCAGCAGAAAGCGCTTCTTCATCAGTTCAACAAAATATTTTTGGGGTGGGAAGAATTAGAAATGAGTTCTTCTCTACATTTTTCAGTGCAAATGTATTCAAAACTGACCACTTTCCTCCTGGTATGCTGTGAAAATCCCATGGAAGTAGGGTGGGTTTTTTTCTATTTTGATGCCTGATTTCTGTACAAAATCATATTTTAGGCAGGGTTTGCTACTAGCATCATGTTGCCCCAAGACTTTGTCTACGAAGTCATGAGATGCTCACTAGTCACGGGGATATGGGAGGCTCGTGAGATGCTCACCGGTCGTGGGGATATGGGAGGCTGCTGGGAAACCTGGGGATGGGGGAGTGGAGTGAGGTCCATTTTGTACACAGATCCGAACGCTTTTATGCAGCTCTATTTTCGGCTTCTCTTGCTTCTCTTGCAAGAGCTTCTCTTGCTCTTGCTCAAACTGTCTGATTAAGTAACACATAGAAAACAGATTTTGGTCCAAGCCTGAATCATCGAGCTATTCATATTTAAAAAAAAAAAAAAAAAAATCTGTGGCGCTCACTCCATGTTTGTGTTAGTTGGCCCCCAGAGGGACACTCAGGAAGTTAATATGAATTAGGTGCGAATTTTCAGGGTATGATCTGTTTAGACACCCTGGTGCTGAACAAAAGCTGCCCGAATTTTGCTTGGCTTTGAAAATGGATTTAGTCTACCTTAAGTCTCAGTAAGTATTTCCTCAGTGAGATATAATTAACTAATTAGCTGATTTAACTAATCCTGCCTTACAATTAATTTGGATTACTTTCCTGGTTGTCGCCAGAGAGGCAGAAGTGCTTATTTCTTGTGGTAACGCTAGGAAATTCTGGGAAGGAGTTACTTTTGGAGCAGTAGTTCTCTAGCTTCCCTCCTTTTCATCCCATCTTTTGGGTCTGTATATCAGGATGGGAAACAAAGAACTCTTGATTGTATCTAATCTAGACTTGTCATCCCTTCAGTCAGTGCATTTATGGTCTGAAGTCATTACCAGAGCCAAGACTTGCATTTCGGGTACATCTGACCTTTTACCTGAGCAATTGAGGCTCTAATTTCAAGTCAGGCCATGAGGTATAGGTAAGGTCTCAAGTTTCTCTGTAAATTACTAGGCTTAAGTGCTGGATGCACAGCTAAATTCTCTGACGTTTTGAAAATTCCCATACAGTCCAAGTCGGAAGATTTTATTTAATCAATAAATTGGATACAATATCATCAGTGAAGAAGTTAGATCTCAGCCTAGAGTAGGGAAGGAAGAAGCACCTGGGTGGAATGGACATTTTCTGATTGCTTAAGGTCCGATGAAGTTTAGGTTTTGAAGCCATCCCTGAACCATTAGCGCTTTTTTTTTTTTCCTTTTTCCTGAGAGCGCACTGGAAAAGGGTAAATGGAACATGTATCCTTTAAGTGGAGAAAGGAAAAGAGATTAAACCAGATGAGGCTCCTATGAGTGCAAAACGAGTTGGATAATTGCATCCAGAGTGTCGTTATCAGTGCTCCCCTCTCCAGTTGGAAGGATGTGATGTGCAGTATTCCACAGCGCTCTGTCCTCATTCCAGCTCTGCGCAGTCTTCTCCTTAATGATTTGCACAGTGCAGGAGAGAGTAAGCTTATTAAATTTGCAGGCAACATGAAGCTGGAAGGGACTGCAAGTATATTGGAGGACAGGATTAGGATTTCAAAATGGCATATGCAAATTGAGGAACTGGTCCAAAACAAAAATTAAATTCAGTAGGGACAAAGACAGAGGACTAACCTTAGAAGTAATTGACTGCGTGAACGTGGGATGTGTAACCACCGTGCAGGTAACAGTGCTTCAGAAAAGTTTTGGTGAAATATAGCCTATCACAAGCTTAATGGAAATAAAATAATAATAATAATAAAAAAGACCTCACAGTATTGCAAAGAAAGGCAGTCCTCAAACTAGGAATTTATTAAGTGTCTACCCTTCAAGACAACATATGTACTGCTCAGCACTGATAAAGTCTCAGCTAGTTTTGCTACTATTGTTCAAAGAATGTGGACCCATTGGAAAGAGTCCAGAGGATAACCCTGAGAATAATCAAAGGTCTGAAAAGCATGGCTTATGAGGAGAAATTGGAAGGACTAACTTCCACCCCCCCCCTCCTCTAAGAGACACAGTCCACAGTAGACATAGATGTCTTCCAGTATGTTGAAGGCTTTTAAAAAAATCAGATGAGTAATCTGTTTTCCAAATTTGTGTTGGGGCCAAAATTGCAGCAAGAAAATTTCAGATTAGATGCTGGGAAAAAGTTTCCAGAAATTATAGTAGCAAAGAACTAGAACAGATTGCCTGGTGAGGCTGTGAAGTTTCCATTATTGGAGCTCATTAGGAACAGGTTAGAAAATCACTTATCCGGAAGGAATCAAATATAGTCAATCCTATCTTGAGGGTAGTTTTGGGAAGGGTGCATTAGAAAACCTCTTGAGGTCTTTTTCAGACATGTTACTCTGACTTTGAGAGCGATCAGTACAGTTCTCAAAATAATATCCAGAGGCAGCAGTTACCCAGGTAGACACTTAAGCTTTTGTCTTAATCTTTGCAGGTGGTTACTTTAGATTTATTATTTTTAGACTCTGTGAGTAGATAGGTCAGTATCAGGACACTGGGGGTGGCTCAGGTGGGTAAACATAGGTGCTTGAGGACCTTTTTAACTTTGATTGGTACATGAAACATCTGGACAAAATTTGCAGACATGAGACACAGGCCCTGCAGGAGACCTGTGCCCTTCTGGAAGAGCAGCTGGAAGCCCTGGGGGATGTCCCTGGGGTACTTCAGATGGCTCCAGGTTTGGCACCTGAATTAGTCACTCCTCCAGTAAGTATAAATGTGCCTTTGGTGCAATACAGCCAAATCCTTTAGCCATCACAGAAAACATGGAACCTGGGACATAAGGCATCACCTTTGATAGTGACTGCTCTGCTCGCTTTATTCTAAAAGCTGGTATACCCCAAGACTGAATCAGGCTCTTGAATAGATTCTGTGCTTCCCATCGTAAAATTACGGTTGGGACAAATAATAGTATTCTTGGATAATTACCTCTCTTGACAAGACCTGCTTTCCAAAGGCATCACTGCTCTCTGTGCCTCTTCTGTTGCCAATTATATTATAAAGTTGCAATGATTTTGGATTAGAGCTTGGCAACATTTTTTCTCTTTTTTGTTTGTTTGTTTTTTGGCAAATTTATGCCGAATTTGGTAAAAATAGTTCCAGTGAAAAAGCTTTGCTTTGATAATTCTCGAACAAAATATTCTGATTCTTTGCGGTGGATTGATAAAGAAGCATCGGCCACATTCACAAGTGGGAGGGTTCCCTGGACTTGGTGGTTTAAGTGCTCACCTGGCAGATAGAGAGTGTTTGATAAAATTGTGCTTAGAGTCAAGAAGCCAGAAATGCGAATTTCAGTGTGTCACATGGAGTGTATTCTGGGTGATGTTGTGTAACTTTGAAAGGTTATTGTTCGTGTGGTGCTTGCAGTAATTTTTCATCTTTTATGAAACAATACAAAAGTTTAATCAAAACCCTATATTTTTGACTGCTGTATTAAACACACCTATAGCCCTATTTCAGACCCTCTTGTTCTCATATAGCTTCTGTTCTCCAGCTGTTCCCTCTAAATAAAACTTTGTCTAGGATGGGCAAATGGGATGTAAGGCCCCACAATTAGCTTTTTCCCCTCTGGTGTGAGGCACCACTACAGTTAGCATCCACTCCATCCCTGCACGCCTGGGAAATGAAGCTTCTCGTTTTCAGTGAGTTGGGGCACAGCTCACAGCAAGGTAAATCCTAGTTTATATTCTTTAGCTTAACACATGAAAAGAGCTATAAATTAGTAGATAACCCAAACTTTCACCATCCTTGGTGGTTTGGAGCAGTCCTTTGAATGCTTCCTTCCAGTGTGTCCGCCTCTGTGTGCGTATTTGTGTGTGTGCACGTCCACGTAGCTGCAGTGATTTCTTCTATACAACTCTTCAAAGTCCCAGATGAGATCTGGGCTCTGTGGATTTCGGTATAGGAAATGCATGCAATTCAAGACACGGGGAAAGTAATGCTTATTTTACATGTGGGGAATAGAATTAAGAGGCTGCCCTAAAACAACACAGAAAAACCGCAGCAGAACGTGGGTTCACATCTAAACTTCATGACGTGCCAGCTGGATCCCTAACTCCAAGGTTGCTGTTGACTTTCCAAGTTGTTGTGTCATTCCTGATCCTAACACTTGTACCTTTAACTATCTTGCTGTTAATTATGCCTTCGTTTGCCAGGTTAACTAGTGAGCAAATGACGATTGAATGCTAAGGGTAAGGAGTCGTGACCAAATGGACGTGGAGCAGTCCCGCGTCAGGCTGGCCCGTCGGGGCTCGCACGAGATCTCACTCTTGCCGCCACCGCACGGGGCACGAGTCCCGCCACGGAGGTGCCGAGGCCAGCTGCGCTCCTTGGGAAGCGCCACCGTGGGAAGCGGGAGCCACGGCCGGTGCGGGGCGGTGCTGCTCTTGGCGTTCTCGGGCGCCTCCTTTCGCTCCTCTCCTCTCTCCCGCCACGGCGTCCCCAGCCCGCGAGCCGCCCAGGCCAGAGGACGATTCTGCTCTGTGCTTTCTTTGCCTCCCCTGTTAGCCGCACCAACTTGTTTGGGTAAAAATACGTGCTGTCCCGGGGCCTGGGCTGGGTGTGAAAGAGCGTGCTAAGCCGGGCCTTTCTGCGGGTTAGGAAAACAGCAAACCCGTTCGGTGGCATTCTCGCCGCCGCCGCCGGTGACCCGCGTGACCCGCGGGGAGCGTTACAGAGACCTGCAGCAAAAACAAAGCCGGGGAAAAAAAAGAAATAAGGCTCTGCAGTTGTTGGGTGGGGTCTGAGCAAATGAGCAGGTGCATACCAAAGCGAAATTATCTGGGGTTGTGTGCCTGGCCTCTTTCATAAGGAAAGCAAGCAGGTTTGGGCCTGGGCAGGGCCGGGATGGAAACTTCCCAGGGAAACGGAGGAAGGGTGGGAAACGGTGATTCAGAAGCCGGCGGTTTTCCCTGCAGCAGCCCCGTAGTGCTCCCTGGCTGCCCAAGCTGCTAGGTTTTGGCAGCGACATGAAAGCCGCGTGTCTGCGGCTTGTCAGGCCGGCACTGTCGTTCACCTGAGTGCGGGTTAATGCTTCGGGGAGCTGGCCAGGTTCCAGCGGATAACTCGCCTAAATAAAGATATTGCTGCGCTTGCAGGCGAGTCGGATGTTCCCCTCTCCTCCCTCAGTCTCTTGCTCCTGCTTTGCGCGATGGAAAAATGAGATGGTCCTGAACAGCCACAAAGGTTGGGGAAGAGCAGATCCAGAGCACCGTTTCATGGCCAGCTCTTGTCCCTGGTGGGGGAAAAACGTGACTTAAGTCTAGCAACCTTCAAGTTAAGAGCAGCCCGCATTAATATGTGTATCTGTTCCCTTTTCAGAACAGGAAGAACTGATAGCCTGGAAAACTCATTGAGTAATCTGTGTAAACTCAAGCCTTTGGTATGCAGCCTAATCCAGCACAGCACCCAACTTGCCTGGCTAATCTGCTTTACGTTGGCATGATGAGGTTTGCTGAAAATGATGATATCTTTTAATAGACAAAGTAATTTAGTTGGCTATCTGTTAGCAACGATAGCCAAGCTTTCAGGCACGTAAGGGGCCATCTGAAAGCTTACAAGAAGGCATCATTTTCACTTTCAGGTGCCCTGCAGAAGGAGGAGGAGCCTCAAAGCTTGCCTGTTTTCTCCACCTTTGTCTGATGGGTCTAACAAAGGATTTACCCCCCTTGTCTACCTTATATCTAGAGGTCATCTTATCCCCCCGACAGTACAATGGGACCTTCTTCTGTGTTAACAGCAAAAATGTCCAACACGCTGTGGTTTTTTTGAGGTTTGGGGTTTCTGAGGGACCGAGCTTTGCTGGTGTTGTTCCAGGGTGCAGATGTTCTGTAGCGTCTTAAAATCGGAGCCTATTGTGATGCCTGAACTTCTCTGAATACCCCAAAAGGACATGTCAAAAGTCAATAACCGCTCTTAAAAAGCATAGGTCCTAAAATTCATTGTAATGAGATACAGCACAATGAATTAGTTAAGCTGCTCTCCTTCTGTGCTGTTTTTCCTCAATAAAAACAGGAAGAAATGAAGTTATTTAGTCACTTGCCTCTGTTGTGGGTTGGAAGTGATAATGTCAGATAGCTACTGAATGCTTTACACCATTACCAAAATCCAGCAGCTGAGTGAAGGAACTGGAATACTCAAACTGGAGCTGAAAAAAATAATGAAAAACACCCTCTCTCATGAATAGTTTTGGTCCTCATTATAGATTAGTCGTTTTGTGAGATGATGTAGAAATGTTCCTTATTATCACAGTTTTATTGCCTACCTCTGTACATCTGTTCCAAAATTCATTTCAAAATGGCCAGACATTTCAATAATCCAGTGTGGCTTGGAATTTTCATATTGTTTCTGGTGCATTAAAATCTGGATGGAAAGCTGGTACTTTTAAATTTACAATTGCACAGACCGAACAACATCTGGGTAGCTTTGCTCTATTGCTTTCCCTGTTCCTTTAAATTTAGACTGAAGTTATGATGTGCATGAAAGGCTAAAGACCTTGTGTGTGGCAGGTGTTATTTCAAGCTGACAAAAATTCACAGTAATATGTTCATCTTACTTTGATATGGCCTTTTACAAAATACATAAAGCTCTACTTCAAGTCTTGGCAAAATGGTTTTATTTTAAATCAGGCACATGGAGGATCTTCTGGACTGGCAGAAATTACCAATTAACTTATATATGTGTGTAGGGGGGGTATTTCTGTATATTTATGTAAGAATATATCCATGAAATTGCTCCCTAGAAGGTTATCTATTTATTATTCCTCAAAATTAATACTTCATCTCTGTTGATGCACACTGACACACTTTCTGTAAGATCAGTAAAGAATAGGGGTTTGGGGGGAGTTTTTGTTTTTTTGCTTTTTCTGAGAATGCTAATACAAGGACAGATAGTGAACTCTGAAGTCATACAGATTCCTTGCGATTGCTTGTGTGAGTTAATTATTATTGTGAGTCATGTTGTCATATTTTGACTTAAACTGGTCGGTGCAGAGGAATCTGTAGCAGTGCGAAACCTCTTCGTTGCCCTGGTCCCCACTGAGCTTTGCTGATTTACGCAAGCTAAGATATAGCTGACGGAATGAGCCTGTTCTGCCCCAGCACATCCACCACATCCTAAATATAGGCTGTATTAAAAGCCCTTTTTAGTCTGGAAGCTTAGTATTTGTACTTCAATTAAACTCCTCTGTCCATAAATAGGAGAAAGAATGCAAATGTTGCATTCATCCTTCCCATGTGTGACCAAGTTCAAATCTCTGGGGGGAGGGAAAAATATGTTTCTCTCTTAAATACCGCACACCTAAATCCGCTTAATGAATCTGTGGGGTCTTCTGTATTGTTGTTCATTTTTAGTGAGAGAAAGAAGGGATTTTGGAAAAAGCCGTGCATGTGCGTCTCTAAGTGCACGTAACTAAATCCCAACTAATGGTTACTCCTTAATCCCTTTGCGTCCCTGCAGCCTCCTTTGTGAAACACATTGGAGGCTCCTTCCGGAGAAAGCGGCTTCAAAGCACGAGCCGAGCGGTGCTTGAGTTTGCCCGGGTTTTATGTGCGAAGGTGGGGATAGTGCTGTTTTGCTAGAACAGGTCTGATCAAACCGAATTTTCAACCTGACCTTCTCCTCACCCTTAATAGCTTCCTGGTTCCTTGGTCAGAGGGAGATTTATGAGCAAGAACAAAGCCCGATGTGTCTATCCCAGCAGCAAGGGAAACCAGAAAACTTATTAAGAGAGAGAGAGAGACAGGAGGGGGAGAGGAGCGAGGGAAGGAGAAGGAAGGAGGCTGGGAGAAAGTCCCGCGTGCAGGCAGAAGCACCTCAGTCTCTGCTCTGCTGTAATTACCCAGTCGCTGAAGAAATAAAATGCTGAAAAATCAATTTGATAAAGAATCAATGTTTTAGACAATTTGAAGAGCTCTCGTAATTTTAAATCTCTCCACAATGTACACGTGCGGCGCCCTGATCACCTTCCGAGTGAAGTGCTCCAATAACTCTGAATCCTTCTGCACGGAGAAGGCTCCGAGCTGCCGGTTGGCTCCCCAAAGGAAGCAACCTTACCGCTGGGAAGCACACCGATAACTTGCAATAACCCCGCCTCTACTTCCCTGACTTTCCTCCACCTCACGTTTCAGTGTTTCTTTGCATTCAAATAACTTCTGCTTATAAAGGTGACATTTTTTTGAGGTTAAAGGGTTCTTTTTTTCTTAAAGAACAACACAAGCTAAATAAGAGGTTTTTTTTCTCAATTTTTTTTGTTACTGAAATTATGAAACTTTACTCATAAGTGTTTCAGTGTGTTCCTATATTTAGTCCCCCCAAAAGTACAAATTGATGAATATAGCTGCTATCATTTCCTAACTTACAGCTCTGTGAAGAAAGTGATTTTACATTGAATTCTAATTTCATCCACAAGGGCTTTAGACCTTATATAATTAAAATACCTCAATCCTCTTCAAATTAGAAAAGCAAATTGTTACATATCATAAGTAGGTGCTTTTCACTCTAATGACAGTCACTTAGATGATTTATGACATACATTATTTTATATCAAAGTACAATGAAATAGGCATTACCAAAGGTAATCTCAGTAATGTCTGAAAAGGGATCTCAAACCTCAGTGCAACAATGAATGCAGTATTTAAAATGCAAAACCCAAAGACATTATTATGGTTTTGATTTCTTATGCCACAGCTTCTCCTGATCTGTTATATTAGTACAGCAGTACAAAGGGTGTTTTGGATGTATTTTGCTAAGATAACAGACGGGGAAAAATGAAATATAAAGTCAGATTTTATGCAGAAATTGTTATCAAAGGGATGATAAAGTAAAACTGCATAATCGCAGGGAAAAACAATTGATGATGTAGAAACCGAAATATATTGAGCTCATGGAATATGCTCATTTCCAGCTCTTAAGCTCTTACATTATTAAAATGCATAATAAAATAAAATGCTAGGATAATGTATAAACAAATCAGGCTAAAGTAGCTTCTTGAATATGATTATTCTCATATTTCTGTATTCGCGATGAAGATCACCCCTTCTCTGCCCCCTCGCCCTACAGCAAAGACCTGTGGCGGAGCCTCGGAGAGGACGGCGAGACTCCCCGCGTCCTCGGTGCTCTTTGTAGCTGGCAAATGCTCGCAGGTGCTGCTGCATCACAGCAAGGACAAATGGCCATAAACGAGAGCAAATGGCCACGCGCTGGCCACGAATGCGTTTAGGCTGGAGATTAGGAGGCGTCTCGCCTTCCAGAGGGTGCGACTCTGGAGGAGCCTTCCCGCAGGATGATTGGGATTAAAATCGATTCAGCTTTTTAATTTTTTTTAACTGGGAGATGGAGCTGTTCGTGACTGAGGTTTTATGAAGCAGCTGCCAGCAGCATTGCAGGACCCGATGACCTCCGAGGTGCCTCGGTCGCGCTGCGTCAGCCTCCTGCTTTCAGAGTTTGTGGCCGGCTGAAATACGGCCGCGTCCCATCGCTGTAACGAGCGGGTCCAGGCTGAGACCGGAGTGAGAAACATAGTCCTGATGGAAAACCTCTTGGGAACAAACTTGTCAACCTTGCATCGGCTTGGGGACCAAGCGGGGAGTGCAGAGGAGTGAGGGAGGGAGGGAGAGAAAAGCCACAGGAATGACTGAAGGGTTGGAAGCTGGGACCTTTTAGGAGAAGGTTAGGAAGTCCCCTCTATTTAGCTGGAAGGTTACAGGAGGCTTGCTCGCTCTCTGGCAGCATTTGCAGGGGGGACACAAGGGTTACGCTAAACGTGTCAAGGCGCTGCTCCCAGCGAGGGTTTCCAGCCCGTCCCTCCTTTGGCCCCGCTGCAGGGCAGCTGTGTCCCCAAATCGCGCCTGACCCCTGCGTGCCGCAGCTGGAGCGGCTTGGGCTCGATGTGCTCCGAGGACAGGGGTTGTGGGCGGGCGTCCCGAGGGCAGAGAGAGCCGGGGGCGCCTTCCCCATCGCGAAAACCAGAACGAGGGAGACGCGGTGTTTTTCTGCGATCTCTCTTCCCCGGGGATCGGCTCGGGAAGCCTGCGCTGGCTGCGCGTGGTGGTCCCACGCGGCGGCGTGATCCGTGGCTTTGCTCGCCGAGGCCCAGCCTGAGCGTGCTTAGCAGTTTGCCTCTCATTTGCGTCAGCGGCTAAATAAAGATGCATACCGTTTTTCCCTTTTTGAGAAGGGCTGTTAATTTCGTAACGGAGAGGAGCAGTTTAAAGACTTGTCTAATTAAGAGCATGCTTTTAAAAATACCAGAAAACTCTTTTTCTTTTTTTCTTTTTTTCTTCTTCTCATGTTCAGCAGCCCCAATTGGGACCAAAACTGTGAAGGCTTTTACATGGCAGCAGTCAGGTTTTGAAAGCGCCCTCAGCAGCAGGAGCTCCCACCGTGCTGAAAATCTGGTCGCACTTTTAAACCCCAAAATGCAGCCCCAGAGGTTCTGGGATTTAAAAACGTAATAAATTCCCATTTCACTTTGAATAAAACTTTCTTCCTATGCAAGTGCTGTCACTAAGTACTCCAGCATCATCAGATGATATTTTGGGGAGGCTTTTAAGCCTTCTGGTCAAGGCTGTCCTTCTTGGCACTCTTGTTGTGGAGCTGCGCTTGATCGTTTTCCTTAAGTTAATATATTTTATTTTGTATGGTTTCTGGTATTAGCAAAAGAAAAATCTGGCTTGCCAAGCAAGTGTTTGTCCCAGTGCGGATCGCGGTCCCGCTGCTCTCAGCGCTGCAAGGATTCCTGCCCGAGATGCTTTGGCAGGGAGGATTTGTTCATTTGCTTTTGGTTTGCTTTCTTGCATGAGAGGAAATACAGCATTTTATGGAGTGGTAACTGTAACGAGGGTGTTTTTTTCTGTATTACCAAAGAAAAGGAAAAAGTGTTGCAGTGAGATTTTGTGTTCCCGCTCAGCTTTGGGATAGCGTTGGGGATTAAAGCCAGAGGAAGGATAACTGACAGCTGTCCCAGCTATGCAGTAAAGTTTAAGTTGGCACCTATCCAGCATAACCATCGCTGGGGAGGAGGAGGTTTGCTCAGTTGTAGGTGCCGAGATCCGATACAGACTGTGCTCCCGCAGAGGTGCTTCAGGAGATGCAGTCTCCGCCGGAGTTACTGGGTGCTTTCTGCATGTATTATCTGTTTGTTTGTTTGTTTGTTTGTTTGTTTTAGCAGAGTTTGGTGGTTCTTTGGCCCCGTGCGATTTGAGAGAATTTGGTGCCTCTGCCCAATCCAGGAGGCAGCGCTGGCAGGACCGTCCCCGGGTGCTCGTTGGAAGGGAAACGATTGCGCCTTGGAAAGCGTCTATTTGCTGTTGGGGTTTTCTCGTTGGGTTTTTATTTTTAACCAACCCGGCTGCTCTGTAGCGCGTTCATCTATATTATCCTCCCCCTCTAGCAAGGTAAATAAAATCGGCAAAGAGGACTGTTGCGCTGAGCTTGCTGGGCGCAGGCAAGCTCGGAGGCGTTTCCAAGCCAGTTACGGTGCCTGTGTGCTTTCCGGCTCTGTCCCAGGGACGTTCGCAAGCAGCAGCCCCTGTCTTCTGCCTGCAGCTGGGCTCTGGTCTTTCCCGAAACCGTGTCCTCCAGCCGTGCTTGGTGCAGCACGTAAGGCGGCCGCGGTGGCTCTGCTGCTCCGTTCCTAGCGCGGGTGTCCTGGCCATTCTTCCTCTGCCGTCTGCCTTCTCCCTCTCGGGACATGTCCCACCAAAAGCCCTTCCCTCCGGCATTGCTCTGGCAGCCCACACTGAAATTTGGGAAGCAGCAATGCTTCTGCCGTGCGGGAGCCACGCTTTGCTTCCACCATGGGTGTCGCACCGAGGGGGATGCCTTCGCGGGCGGCACGGTGCCGGCCCCCCCTTGCTCAGACGCCAGGCTGCAAGTGATTTCGAGGAGAAATAATATGCATTCTTGCTCCAACATGATATAAAAATGTCTTTATATGAAAAAGTATATATTTTATTGAAGTGTGCTTCATATTAGTGTCGCATAAGACCTTGATTTCAATATAACAATATGAAAGTGCACGTGTAATTTCTCTTCTGATCACATTAATACCAAATCACTGTACATGGTAGTAATGTTAAACTAATGTGACAGCATAATACAAGTATAAAGTGATGTAAAACCCATTAATATTATAGAGTTATTCATCTTATGCAAAGGATGCTAAAGAATAATTTGATTAAAATTCCTTGTCCCTTTCTCTGTTCTAGTGGAGCTACTTTGATCAAAAGAAAAGTCTGATGAACCAACTTAATATTAGCTAATTTCCATACAATAACTTCTTGTTCTTACCACTGCTCATACGATAGCTCGAGCCGCGGTTGCTGCTGCCGGGATCTCTGTGCGCTGCAAGGCCTGACCGGGAGGCGCGGGGAGAGCGATGTGCCGTCAGACACGAGGCAGCGTGCTGAGCTTGGGTAACCTGGTCCGTTTTGGCGTGCACCTTTTCTCTTGGTGAGTTTAAAGGGCATGTAAAACTTCAGCAAATCAGGCCGTAAATGTTTAATGCTGTGAGTTGCTCCTTAAATACAATAACGAAGAGAGTTGCGACCACTAGCAAAAATGACTGTGTGTCGAGTGTAAAAGCAGCCTTTTCTCACAGCAGATTTCGGTTTCACTCAGAGCGCTGCATGGCATCTATTTTAACTCTCTGCAAACTTTAGGCCTCTGATTAAGTGAAGTAGGAACTGTGCGCTATCAAGACATGCGTTTCCCCGATTTAATCAGATCACTGAAGACAGCCAATGAGAATATACAGTGTGCAAAAAGCCAAATTTCCAGTGAAACAAAATGAAAAGTTGTAAGACTGGTTTTAGGAATGGCCTTTCCTTTGTGGCTTTTGGGTTGGTATATTGTTTGTCAGATTTCTATAAGAACATTATTGCTTTAAGAAAAAAATCTAAACCCTGAGAAATTACTCTCAGTCTAACGAGTTCTTTTCCACTGACTACAGACATCATTAGGGGATGGCTATAGCCCGAGGCTGTGCATGAACTTTTTCTTCTAACTGTACACTTTATGTATAATTTAGCTTTCTTGCCTAAATTATTCAAGCAAATAGTGAGTGAAAATAATGGAGTTCACTGAAACCTTCCAGAGTATTAAAATAAAACAGTTTTTTACGTTGATTTGAATTTTTAAGCTTTTTAATCATGGATTTCAAATGGAATACGCGTGTCTTCAGCTCTTCTCTGCTTGTCCCCCTGTGCCTTTTTTCAGTAAAAGAAAAGAAGAAAGGAAACGAACTTCAGCAAATATGCCATTAATTAATGAATGTTACTTATGACTACTTGAGGTAGAAGTAATGGTAGTTAAGCAAAACCTATAGACGTAGAAAATACATTCAGCAAGTATTGAACTGCAGGCTGCATTATTCTTTCTCCCTGAATAAGGCCAGTAGCATACCCTGTTTAAATATTGTGTAGCTGCTTTAAGCTGAAAAATACTAATAGGGAATTCTAGGTAATAAATGTAAACTCTAAAAACGGATATAAAAGCTGTATTTTTTTCTGATAATATTTTTCAAGTTAATATTTGTCTGCCAAAAAAAAAAAAGGCTGGCTTTGATGCCCAAGGGCCTGATCCTAAGCTAGGAGGTTGGTACAGCTTCATGAAACCATACAGATTTATACCAGGTGAAGCATCAGCACTTAAATGTCTAATGTGGTAGCCAGTCCTCTGCAATCGTATTATGTAAAAGCCTGCTGCAAATTCACTTTGTACATTGCTGCTGATGCTGTTACTAGTACGATCAGTACCGTATCTAAATCTGGGTAGATTCACAAAGTATATGCTTCCATGACAAAATGTCCTTTGGAAAATAAGGAATCTTAGAAACACTTGCAAGCAGAGCTCTCCAGGTCAGCAGCTTGGGCAGGCTGTGCTTTCACTGAAGGTCCTTTGGAAGCAGCCGTAATGATGATTATATATAACCTAAAAAAAGAGCTATATCTGGGCTGCAATCCCTTTGAGGACTAGGAAGTAGTGTGGGCCCTGCCTGTGAGATTCAGACTAGCTTCTCTTTCTCAGATGCATGAGATAAGGTGAAGATAGGTGTAGCTTTACCCATTTCACCCCCACATATACGCTAACCAAGGTCTGTAGTTTGTCAGCTGCATTTGGATTAATCCAAAAAATGAAAGGTGCCTGACAGCTCTCAGTGCCTGGTGTAGCTACCATTGTCTGGTTGTGCTCTTAAACAGTGTCTGGTGTGGTAGTTCCCGGATCCACGCTGCTTATTTACTCCAAGTGCAGAGATACTCAATGGTCCAGTTCAGGAGTTTTCCCTCAGTCTGAGTTTGTACCCAGTGTGTCCTTCCAAACCTGGAAACCAGGTTGGATTAAAAAAAAAAAATTGTATTTGGTGAGATTTCCATTATTTATGAGCTTGACTAAGTAAGAAATACCACAGGAGCAGCTTTGCTCTTCCAAGCTTTGTCAAAGCTCTTCACGAAAATCAGAAAGCAAACCAACAGGCAAGAATAAAGAGAAGTTTGATGATCTTTTTTCTGCATTACCGCAACGGCGTTGGGCGATACAGCTAAAGAAAGGGGTCCTTCTTTGGTTTCATCAGTTCTGATGTGCTGCCTCCTGCTTTTTGAGTTTTCAGACTCAGGAAACCAGATCTGGGCAAATTAGCGGCCTTTTAATTTGCATTCCCAGTGGATGTGGCTTGTTGCAAGCTGCCACGGTAGCTTACTGTCACACCTGGGCTGAATGCGCGCAGTGATGCGCCGGCTGCCTCGATGCCATTTGAGGCCTCTGAATCAAGCTTGGGTTGTCCAGATCCAAATGCTGCAACTCTTCTGCATTTTGTTACGAGATGTTAGCACAGCACAGGTAGCAGCAGACAAAAATTTCTGGAAACACAATCTCAGGGTTAGTTTTTCTTTAAGAATATCATTGAAAAGACATTAACTCTAGATTCTTTTTTACTAAACTTTTTCTTTAATGATTGCCTTTTTAAAGGCAGCAATTGTTTTCCGCCAAAAGCTGGCTTAACATTTTAGTTTAATATTTTACCATTTTAATCGTTTGAACCAAAATTAACATTTTGGCTTTATTTAAAAGCTGCTGTCTTGATTGCAAGATATTTTGTTTCTCATTTAGGTTCATATTGTATGTTTCTCAACTGCCTGCAGTCACTTGTGCAAAGTATATGCATCAGGAGCAGGTGCATAAATTAATTAAGCCAAAGAATACTTCAAATTTAATTCTGTACAATTTATCGCATGTACAGTCTGTGGTTTTGCTGAAGACCTTTCCGAAGAAAAGCATGATGATTATTGCAATGGAGAAATGGAGATTATTGGGTATTAGCTTAGAAAAGGAGTAGGAGAGCTACGCAATGTGGAGGAGCCTGTCTTGTTTGCATTTTGGTCTTGTAGCTATGCAATGTTTGGTGTTGCACAAGCAACTGATATTTGCTTATTATCATTCGCAGCGCATCAGTCTTTTCCCCTCTAGTTAACACAAGAGATGATATGCAATCTTGATGCAGTGATTCTGTGGAAAGTACTTTTTTACCAATCTACATTTATTTGGTTGCTCTTGAGTCTTCAGTACCAGGGAGGAGGGAAGAAAAAGGCAAGTAAGAACTACAAAGCCAGGAAGGATAATGTTGAAATGAGAGCATGTGAACCTGAGCAGCTCAGTTAATTACCCAGGAAGGTCTAGACTGTGAAATCCTTTGACAGTATGACATCTTTTTCCCACTAAATTCATGTTCACCAAAGCCCAGCTCGACATCACACAAGAAATTCTCCTCCCTGGGACGTTGGACATATTGTACATCCGCAAGATCAGCGCAGAACTATTCAATTCCCTGTTTGTGGTGGGAAATTAAAATGCTTGGTGAAGCCAAAATGACTTTTCGCAGTTGTTTCCTTTCCTTTTCCCTTTATGTGTAATATTTTTCCTTTCTTATTTAAATTTTTAAATCTTTGGTTTGCCCCTGCTTTTCCGTGTTAGACCAAGGGCAAGCCCATTCATAGACACTGGCAGGACCGGCAGCTGCTCTGAGGTTCAGAGTTTCTTCTGGCTCCTGGCCATCTCTCAAGGCGACTCTCAGCTGCTCACCTGGCTTCTCTCATCCGCTCACCCCTCTAACTTTGGGTTCAACCAAACCTTACCGCTTTCGGCCTTTTCTTTCTCGGCACTCCTTCCGCGGTTTGGCCTAGGGCAGCGCGGATGTCTTGAGTCACTTGCTTATTCTAATGGGCCAGCTGGATTTCTCTGAATTCCCAAATAAAGTTAACTGAATTGCATTTAAAAATTGGAGGCTGCTTTGCAACACTTCTGTCATTCTGCAAATACTTACAAATTTGGTTCCAAGTTGGCTGGGAAAAAACAGTCAGGGCTAGATTTTTTTTTTTTCATAGAATAGTCAGAGAATGAAGGATTGGCTCTCCTATTTGCCCCCCCTCCCCTCAATCACCTCAGTTTTTATGTATATGTGACTAGGAAACAACCCCCAAAATGATTTGATGGCAACCCTGCCTACAGCTTGGCAGCTTAAGACATTTTGCTAAGGTGTGGGAGACTTTGGGTTCAGAGTCCTACCCTAGCAGAGTCGTTGCGTGGTTTGAATATATAGTTTGACCCTGAGTGAGTGACTTAATCCTCAGGCTGTTTCATTTTGAGAGATAAACCAACATTAATGGCCTCTTTGGAGATGTCCCACTTCATATAAAAACAGAGGGAGAGAAGGAGCAAAGGAGTTTGATTTTAACCCTGGTGCTTAGGTCTTGCTTGGGTGATAGGACACCTTCCAGGCCTCTACCAAGGAGAGCTGAATACTTTGCGCAAAGCGGGATATAATGACAGGAAAGATGGAAACCTCCCGAGCCGTAATGTGACTGCTCTGTGCTGCTGGTTAGAGGTCACTTGTAGGAGGTAGGCAAGGGAGGGAAATTACCACTGGTCTCCTAGATCTCAGCGAGAGAGGCTCTCTTCAAGTCAGTGCACCTCAGTCAGGGGCCTGGAGACCACAGGAAACTTATGCTCCTTGAAACAAATGTAAAGGTATTTTGAAAAGCCATGCACATCCAGATCAACAAGAAATGGCAAACAGAGAAAACAAAGGGGGAGAGAATTTGCGTTTTCTTTTACTTGATTGTGTACGAACGGTGCTTGGACCTTGGATCAAAGAAAGGTTAAGAAGCATCATTCAACGCTGAACTGCAGAATAAAACGGCAGCAGTGAAAAAACTAACCCTTCAGTTGCTTTGCTTTTTCTTACAAGTGCCTATAACAAAATGTTTTGTTTCAGGTCTATTGGAACATTTCATTTTGAAGCTAAACAAATTTTCATTTGTTTGGTTTGGTTTTGCATGAAATAAACACTTAAATCTAGTTCAGATTGACCTGAGGATCTTTTCCCTTCCCCTTCCCCCAAAATTTACATATTTCAGGAGTCTATTGTTGAATCTCTCGTTCTCTTAAAACTTTGCCCCCAAACCATCTTTTGCCTTTAAACTTCTAGTGGCTTTCCCTTCTAAAGCACTTTGTGATAATACTTTTGAAAGCTGCAATTTCAAAATATGTTTTATTGTGATGCTTTTACTTCAGAATTGCTGGTTCCATTTTATGCCTGTCCTTATGCTCTTCTGCAGGTGGCTGTAAGTACTCAGAAAATGTAAAAACTCAAATCAGTCTGTTCGATTTGGCATTGTAAAAAATTTTCACTTGGGTGTGTTTCAGTTGCATCATTTGTTTCATTGTGCAGAATTCTGAGTGGTTAAAGTGACTGGTGAAGAAAGGAGATGGGGGGGAAAAGGAAGAGTAGCCTGGTTTGGACCAACTGTTCAAAGATTAACGTGGAAAAGAAGGTTCGTGGCCTGAAATATTTTTGGGTGCTTTTAAAAAGGGGTTTATAGTACTTTTTTAATTAAAAAAAAACAAAAAACAGCTTAACACATGCCATAGGACTAGGGGAGTATGGAGCCCTGTCTTCTCCCGCAGACCAGCACAGGGTCAATAGGCACTATCTGAACATCCAGCACCTCCACGCTTTTTAAGTTTGGCCAATTCAAGGGGCAGCTTCAGGGCAGAGAAAGCAGCTCTGGCTGGAAGTCAGTCGGTGCCTCTTTGCCTGGCTGCCCGGGGCTGCTGATGAACATCAGTCATAACAGCACTGCAGACACCTGCGACACATCTCAGCCTTAATTCAAGCAGGTCAACACGGAGCCAACGGGCAGTATCAGTAGTTGCCTAATCAGTTAGAAGAGAGGAAAAAGAAAAAAACCAACCAACCAAACCCCCAAGCCGCTCTCCAGGATGAGCAAGGCACTGCGTACTCCTTTGTGCCACAAAACCAATTTGGAGGCTAATAGCACTTGTGGCAAAATGCTACAACACCGTGAATAATGTAGGAGTTTAACACAGTCTGCCGGCTTGCCAGCCTTGCTCTGCCTTGGTCTGGCTGGGTGCAGAAGCTAGAGGCTGCCCTTACCTTATTTTACATGTCTGGGCAGAGCCTTGGTCTTGCTGCACTGTTTGCAGGTGCTCTTTGAGGTCTGACCTCCCGGAAGAGCGTCTCTGGATAGGGTGGTGGTGGATCCCCTCTGCCACACTGATTTTACCCTCTTGTCTTCAGCCCTCTTCTATTCAGCCTGTTTTTTCCCTTTAAAACAGTATTTCAGAATACTAGCAGTCCTCAGTAACCATCATTTTTTTTCAAGTGAAATATGCAACAGATGGTTATGCTGGTATGATATGATATTTTTTCTCACCAGAGAAAAAAAATTGGCCAACTTTGTAACTCTGTTTTGCATTAACCGAAGAGGTGTAAAATGCTGCCAAATTTGAGAGTGTTTTTCCTTATTTCTGCCTTGGCTTTGCTCAGTTGCAAATGACTAGGCAAGGTGCAGAGAGTGCAAAGTCAGGCCCGGACTCACTAGGGAAAGGGAAACGGCTGAAATGTAATTTGGACTGAAATTGTCTCAAGTTGGGGAAGAACGTTCCTCCTCTCCTTTCCTCTCGCTGCCCTCTCCCTCTCCTCCTACATTTCTCTTTCTGTTGGAAAACTCTTTGCAGGTACTTTTAAGATCTGCTTTCCAAACTGCTCCTTCAGCCCACCGTTATTTCTCCATTCCTTTGTATCTTGGTAGCTAGCCTGTGTCGTCTTTTGCCTGATGCAGATTGCTTGGCAGGGCCACTTCGAGCTTCTTCCTTCTTGCCTGAAAGCAATCTTGGGTTTTGTGCTGCATGCTATTATTTTTTTTGACTATCGTCTATCTTGCCGCAAAGCCTGGTGCTTCAGGAGTCACGAACCAGGACCCCAGTGTGCCGCTGCGAAACAACAAAAAGATGACTCCTGCCCCGAACCACCTTGCCTTTGGCCAGCTCCTTTCCCAACCTCGCTGAGCGGAGGCTGAAACACAACTCAGCCGCAGGGGCCTTGAGGTTTTCCCGTGTCGGCGTTTCTGGGGCTGGCAGCCCGCCCCGCTTCCCCGTGCCCCTCTGGGAGAGGCGGCAGTCGGTCGGGCTCGTCCTGGGAAGGCAGGCGGCAGAGCCGATGCCCGCCCTGGGCAGAGCCGGGAGCCGGGCGGACCTTCGGAGACGTGGCCCGGGCTGCCTGTCACGCTTCCACTCCCGCTTTGTCTTCCCGCCGCAGGCGTGAAGCGGGGCTTTGTTTCAGCCTGGTAGCCCGTGGCCGCGGCCTGAAGAGAGGAGACTTCTACGGAGCTGCCGAAGGCATTGTATGCACGGGAAGAAAATGTGTGAAGAATTGAAATGATATGGTTGTGCGAGGGTTTGTTGTGGTGGCAACACTGGCACGCATCTTCTGGTGGTTAATGGGGCACGGTGGGGTGATCCGAAGGTGGAATGAGTCTGATATGCTGGGACGAGACATTTGAAAAGAATGGCGAAGTTGTATTTCATATTTTCCTTTGTGCAAAGAGACTGCATCTTGGCTCTCGGTACAAAGCGTATGAGTGTCGTGTCCTTCCAGTCTGGGTCATGCCTTCAAAACAGGAGCCGTACTGCCCCCTCCTCCCTCTTTTGCCTTTCGTGTTGCGGCCACAGACCGTCCAGGGTCCGGGGACCAGATCCTGCCCTCGACCAGGCCGGCCGTGGTGGCCACTAACAGGAGGTGCCTCCGTGTTTGCAAGCTGCCCGCTGCTGCCCTTGGCCTGCGCTGGGGTGGCTGGCGGGAGGCCGCAGAAAGGCGGACACCAGAGACCTCGGGGGTGCTTCTGCTAAGAGGAAAGCTTGGTTAAACTCACCTCTGGGGCTCCTGGCATTCAAGAGGAACCGTTTCATTAGGAAAGTGGTGCAGGACAGGTTGAAGTCTGTATGAGTTCAGCAATAGCTGTATTTTCAACGGATCTGTAATTCTGACAAGAGCAAAGCGAGTAGTTTGCACCACTCAAGTGGCTGCAAGCAGGTTGGTGTGGATTTTTCTGCTTGCCGAGCTGAGTTGGCTGCAATGGTTTGTATGTTGTCAGCCAAATAAGCCACGCGATATTTCTTTCTGCTGCCTAATTGTCAGTCAGGTAAATGCTTCTAATGTGAACATGTGCAAGCTGAAACGTAACGTGAATAATATCACAGGTGACACCTTAAAACTTCCTTTTCATGAAGATTCGTACCAGCGAAGCCACATCGCAAGCAAATGTTTGCTCACAGGAAACACAAAAGGAGCCTTGGCATTGCTAGGACAAAGTGCGAAGAAGAAAAGTAACATGAGAGTGAATATTCTTAGAAATGTCTTTTTCAGTAGTCATCCATTCCTAATAATCACTGTGATTTTTATGAGAGTCATTCTGGGCCCTAACTCTTTAAATTGAACACAGAAGTAATTACGTGTGTAGATATCCTTAATTTGCCTTCGTGTAAATTAAAGCTGGATGCCAGTTTAACTTATGCGCTGTCTTTCCCTAAATGCTTTTATAGATTTTTTTTCTTTTTTTTTCCTTTTTTTTTTTGAAGATCAGGAGTAAGAGCATCTACTGAATATGATAAGAAAGTGAATGTCACTGGTTTTGGCTGATTGCACTTTTTTGTGTATAATGAAGAGCTTGCTACTTGTGAGCAGGGAGAGGATTTAATGAATCACAAAAGTACATGATTTATTGTAGAATGTATTCCACACATATTTCAGAGCAAATTCCATGGAAAATGTATGTGAGTCGTATTTCTATGAATCAGACTCTCAGAATATTTCCTTAGAAACAGCTTGTTCTACATTTTTATAAAGGAGCTGCAGCATTTATAGTACACCATTGAATTAACATTTTGTGGTTAAAAATGCAGCCTGAGAAATTAAAATGATATTTGAAACATAAATCCTGCGTGCTAACAACTATCGTTATAAAAGCCAGCCAGAATCAACAGACAGAGCTTGTTTTCTGCAAAGCTCTTTCTGGAGACCAGTTCTCAAAAAACATCTGTGCAAGTGCAGAAGGGGGGGGAGAAAAAAAAAAAAAAAGCCCCAACAGGAATAGAAGCCATCAGTGGTTAGGTGTGTTATAAATACATTATTACTTCATTGTAATGGCATACAGGCCTTGGCTAGACTGCCGAGTGACCTCACTCGCTGTCAGGCCTCGGCTCCCTCCCGGCGACTGAGCACTTGGGGCGCCCGCTCAGTGCTGGAGGAGCGAGCGAACCCCGGTAATGTGCAGAGAGGACTCACCGGCTCTTCATCGATAATATCTGGGCATGCGGGAGGCTGTTGGGTTGGATCCATGTCGGACTTGGGAGCGGAGTGGTTTGAGAGTTTGGGGGAATTTTTTTTTTTTTTTTTTTTAAGTTACTCTGTTCCCAAACTAAACGTGCTGAAAGGCTTCCAGTCTTTCAGTTGCTTACTAAGATGTTCTCACCGATGGGGCTTCCAGCTCGATCATCTCGACTTTAGGAAGTGCTTTTATGAAGCCGTCTTTGCACACCAAATCTGTATTCTCGCTGCTGAATGTTGGCTAATGATTTTAGGTACTCAGCTGCAGGCAAACTTTTTCCCAAAATGTGGGGCATCAGTCCTTATTAAAATCAACACATATAGCGTCTTGGATACTCCAGATCATTAGCTGCTGCAGAAAACGCTGGCCAGTTTTTTGCTTAGCCATATTAAAACACATTTTTGAGTTATGAAAAAGAGGTCAGCCTCCTCTGAGAAGAGTTTTGAGCAGAAGAGAGAACATTTTGCAGCTAAGGAAAATAGAACGAACTGCAACTAGAGGTGGTTTTATATGGGTATAAACTAGGTTTATCTGGTTTATTGCTTTACTGCTTAGGGGACAGCTGTAGACAAAGTGGTGTGATATGAAGCTCTGTGCATATAGAGGATTGTAGAGCATCTCCAGCTGTCAGTCAAAACTGGTAAGACTCACACAGGCTTAACTATACCGGGACCACGGCTGAAGAAAGAAAAGAAAGGCCAGCGTCTCTGAGGCAGTTTTAAGCTGCTTCCTTCCCTTCGTAGCCCCAGCTCCGCAGTAGTCGCTCCAGGTGGCTCAGGATGCAGCCCCGTGGCTACGCAGCAGCGCTCCTGCCTGCCGGTCCTCTGGGCCAGGTGCTTGGGCTTGCTGGGGCAGAGCTTGGTTGCTGCCAGCGAAATGCAAAGCCACACAGGTGATGTGAAAGAGGAATGCCCCAAACTCCTGGAAATACCTGACCAAATGTAGTTAAAGTACTTCGACGGTCTTGCCTTTTCTCAGCATCATCACAGCTCGGTCCCCATGCCTGCCACATCTTCTGTGTTACTCCAAAATGCTCCGTGGCAGCTGCTCTCCATTGCCCCTGAAATCAATCCCAACACTCAAGATTTTCAAAAGCCTCTAGAGGATCTTGCAATTAAAATCAATCCTCTTCCTTAAGGTCTTTCCCAGCTTAGCCTCCTAAATATGTAGGGTGACGAGGTCTAAATCCAAACTGCATATGGCGTCCTTCATTTGGGACATGGGGTCAGCCAAATCCAGGCACTTTGCATCTCTGGAGCCGTTCAAGGCCAACAAAATGTACCCCACAGATCTGGCTTCCTGCTCTGCTTTACATTTGTAACTTGGACCTTGGATGGTGAGCCTGTTTCCTCCACATTCTTTTCCTCTGCATCAGACTGAGCAAACTCACAAGAATAATCAGTAACTAATAAACAGAATTAATAAGACTGTTATTAATATAATAATCAGAATAATGAGAAAATAAAAAACAAGGATAATTTGAAAATGTCAGCAATAAACCGTATCAGAAATGAAATATCTCCTCCTCTTAGAGGAGATACGGCACGGGGATCTCACCAAGCTGATGTCAGGACTGGTGCTGAGCCAAATTTAAATTTACGCTCTCCCAGAGGAGGCTGGGAACCTCCGAGCCATGACCGTCCGCTCAGGTTTTCTTCTTGTTCTTGTAGGTGATGGGAAAAAATTTTGTTACCCTGACAGCTTTTCCTCTTTGTTAAGGGGAAAGGAAGCAAAGTCCTTTCCGCTCTTAGCGCTGCCGTCCCGGTGCTTTGCGCGTGCCACGACACGAGAAGCAGTGGGGCCGCAGCAGGAAGGCAGCTTTGCGCTCAGCACGTCCTCTCAGCCCGCTCCGAGCCTTGTAACGACACACGTCCAGCTCATGATGGTTGCCCACGCTTTATATCACGTTAAGTGCATTGTATGAGCATTCGTTTGCTGTTTCGGAGACTGTAATAATATATCTTTATTCCAGAGATGTGTTTTTCGCAGCTCAGTAAAGCTGTTACAGTTGAACATGGGGGGAAAAAAGGAATCAGAGGGAATTTTCATGGTTTTATTGCCTTTTTTTATGTGTCCCCCTGTTAAGTGTGTGTCACTAGCAATGCAGTCAATCTAATTTTGCTATCGGATAACAACATCATGGCCAAATAAAAAAATAGCATTTTATATTAGCCGTTTTTGGAGAGGATTACGCTGTCATAAACAGGCTCAGCAGGAGTTTCAGGCAGGGATTGATGGGCAGTATGTGCCTGAAATGTCTACTTCTGGTTTCCTTACACAGGACAATGGTCCTAGCTTTTGTGGATTTGGGAGACCGGCTGATAGCAAGTACATGTTCCCTGCCTTATCTTCTGCTTTTTCTTGTGTTCATCACTAACTCCATGTATGAAACAGCAAGTCTGAAAGAATCTCTTGGATATGGCAGGTAACATCTGTGAGCAATTGTGTCTGCACTGAAAAAAAACCCCAAACCCTTGTTGCTGAAACATCTGTTGGTTTACATGGAACTCAGTTAATTTTATTATTGAGCGTACTACAAGTTTAAGAGGACACTGTTATGTAAAAAATGATTTTTAAAGGAAACAACAAATGAATACCTTTCCTTGTTTTATTAAGAATACCGTGGATCTTTAGCACTGGAATAGGGGGAGTTATTTTGTTTTTACACTGGTCACCTCTCCCTGCTGCTACTGTGGACTTTCCAACGTCCTTTGGCTTTTCCTGCGAAAGGAAAAGAACTAGTCATCCAGCTTTGCTTGCACAACCGTACGGAGTTGTGCTAGTCGCAGTTAAATGCTTCTGGGCCATCTGCAGACATCTGGTAGACGATCCCTGTCTGTCTGTCTGTTCTAATCTTTCGCTAGATGTTTCAGATCCATTTTTCAAAGCACCCGGTGAAAGATTTGCATATTGAGTACGGGAGTCGAGTTTCCGAAGGGATGATCCTCATCTCTCTTGCCTCCTGCTGAAGTTGATGGCAAAAAGGCCAGCAGCACTATTAGCTGGAGAAGGGTTAAGCTAATGCAAAGTCCTTTTAGAACACCCCGCCTGAATTCAGCCTGTCCCCATTCCTAGTTAGGGCGCGATGGCTCTGTGCATTTCTGCTGGAGTTTTGCCTTGCCCTTCAGTTAAAGCCCAAGAGCTGGGATTTTTTCCAAGGCGTTTCACACTTTCTTCTGAGGTTGGGACCAAAGTTTGAGGTTGGGGCCCTTCCCTGGAACTGGCCTATAGACCACTAATTCAATAGGAGACATGGCCTAAGTAATCCATGTTAATGACGTGCCTATTTAAAACATGTTGCCTGATAGGAGATGTCTGGTATTTATTAACCTGTGTACCCATTATAGTCTGAAGATTGGAAAGAGGCTACTTTTCGAGAATACAGGCTATAAAAGATGCACAGAAAAAATGTGTTAGTGTAATTTGTTTCGTCTCTGTTTCCAGAGGGGAAAAACTGGAATGCTACTTGGCAAATCTTAGGCACCAGACATTAAAGAGTGGCTACTGTAAACAAGGTAATAGAAGCTATGTCATCCACTGCATTGCCTCCATATGTAGACCTTATTTATGTTTCCTAGGAAAAGAGGTCTGTTGGCTGTTGGCAAAGATAATGGCCTGTTTCTGAAAAAGCTAATGGCTGGATCCTTGGCAAGGTGGAGATTGCAATAGCCCCGTAGACCTCCCTGGATCCAGGTCGATGGACCTCAGCTGAAGTTGTGCCTGATCATCTCCGACAGGAGACTAAAAGAGTGCAGAGGGCGAAAAAGGGGGTGTTGCTGCTGAGCCTTTTGCATCTGTTTTGTTTAGTCAGAAAGCTCATTATTCCTTTTCTGGAGAAAATAATACGACTTGGAGAGATGGCCTTGAGCGCATACACGCAAAGGTCCTGCAGCCAGAAGCGAGCTGTAATCAGCAGAAGGCTGTGCAGCGTTGCGGTAACGGATCATAATATTCACTTTCCTTGGAATGCAGCTTAGTTGGCTTCATCCGAGGGAAATGTTTTCTCCCGGCCCCCACCCGCTCTCTTCTGGCACAGCGGAGATGAAGTGCTTGATGGCTCTCATAGAAGTAACCGAGGGGCCTGCCCTGCAGGAGAGCGTAGGGACAGGGGCTTTTTGGAAAAGGAGGGGAAATTTGGAAGCGGCACAATATTATTTTAAGTTTGGCTGTATCTAAACTCACAGATCCTTACCAGATTGTTACCTGGCGTGTGTTAGCAGGTTGCCATGGACTTCAGAGTGGCAGTGTTGGCATACACCTTCGGAGGAGCGGGGCCTTTTTTTTTTTTTTTTTTTAAATCATGTTTTGCATGACTTCAACCATAACCTTCTGTGGTCTTTTCACTGTTCATTCCCTTGGTATGGCAAAACTTAAGATATGCTACAGTAAGGCTGGATCCTGCAATAATAAAATACTGATTTGGATTGCTGGGAGAGAGGAAGAGGCTGGTTGTTGGGAGGGTGGATTTTAAGGAAGACTTGTCTCAATAGCAATGGAAAGAGCTGAATTAAACTCCCCCTTCCCTTTTTTATTCTCCATCAGTAGGAGCGTATTTCATGAGCTCTCCATTGAGGTTAGATATGCTGAGCCTATTTGCATACTTGGAAGAGGTCCCCATATAGAGGAGTACAGTGAATACCTCTGGCACTTCATATTTAAGTTCTAAATATAAATGCAGTCTAGAAGGAGTTTGTCTGCAAAAGTATCCTAACTGCTTGCTTTCTCACTAACTAGAGTCCTTAATGACATATGATTTTCTATGCTAGGGAAGTTCTGATTATAATACACACATAAATGTGCATGTTGTGCACCCTTGTTAATTGAAAGGCTGAATATTTAATGTACTGAGGGCGCACATCTATTTCTCACGTGCACAAGGAGCACTGCACACCACAAGCACAAATAACACGTAGATCAGCAGGCCAAGACCTGTGTTTGCACTACTTTGGGTAAAGACAAGAACTTCTGGACCACTAGAACAATTTGGCGTGTTGGCCTGGTGCACAGCAATGTGTGATTAAAAAACAATTCCACAGTGTGGATCCATTCGAATACCAAGTTATTTTATAAAGCCTACACTGTGTGTTTTGAATGCACATTTGCTGTTATGAATAACAGGAATTGTTTGGCTTGGCCTGCCTTTGTGCCGATGCCAGCTGGCAAGGAGTGAAGCTGTGACACATGACACTACAGCTGTGTCCACATGTTTCTGCATTGCAGTATCCACTTATATAATTTACTTTTTTGATCCACAGTCGAACTATTCAAGTGATTATAATTTGCTTTTTTGATCCACAGTCGAACAGTTTAAGTGAGCTCATCAAATTACACAGGCCAGCCACTTCTCTGAGAATACTTATTTTGCCATTCCGCCCCGCGCCCCCCCCCCCCCAAAGCATATTCCTCATTTGTTACTTGTGGCAACGCAGCAGCTTCATTAAATGCACTGCAGTAAAAGATACCTCCTTAATTGAACTTGAGTATTTTTTCCACTTAATACACATAATTGCAAGACAATAGCATAGTATTTAATCAAATGAGCCATTGCAAGAGTAACTAATGATGACCTTACTGTAACTGAAAGACCAGACCATGCATCTTCTTAACTTTCCCTGTATGTCAGTGGGATGCTCTTATTTGCCATTGCAGTTGGGTTTGTGATTGGGCAAGGGTAACTCACTAACTCAGAATTAATAAGATTTTTTCAGTCTGTTGAAGGATCTCCTCTTATGCAATACTATATTTAAGATTGGTGAGCTTGGAAAAATCCAGCTGAGATTGAACTTAACCCAAACTAAATGTAGACTTCTGAAACTTTTTGAAAGAAAATGCACTAGCTCGATTCCAGATATTGAAGCCCAAAGCAGGAAATACAGAGAAAATATACAACTTTTTCAGCCTGCTGGTAAAGCAGAAGTAGTATGGCACTAATACAGACAACATTTTCATGTAAGCCTATTTTATTTTATTTACCTCTTCAATCAGAGTGAAACAGGAGAGGGCATGGATTTAGCTTTTTGCTCAGAATTTAGGAAATACTACCCAAGCATTTTATTCCCAGTGCACATTGAACTCCGCTGTGATACGCGCTGTCTTGCGTTAATTCAGTGCAGCTTTTGGACTGTCAGGTCTCGTACAGACCAAAGTAGCTGCGCATTATCCACCGTATGGTCCTCGTATAGTAATACACCGCATTACAGAGCCAGGGTCATGAGTTCATGGCAGAAATGATTCATGTAGCCCGAAGGAGGGAGCCTAAATTCAATATGCGGCACCCGAGAGGAGAGAAGGGGCTGAGATGGGAGGGCGAGCCCCCGGCACAGGCTCTCCCCCTGGCGGCTCTTCCAGCCGGGCAGAAGAGGCGCGGAGCTGGGCAGCGACGCGTCCCGTGTCCCCTTTGCAGCCCGTGACCTGAGCGGTGATATATAGGTGAGGGAAAAGCTGACCTAGGTTTGAACGTAGTTCACAGAAAGCTGTGGTGAGAGCTGAGCCGTGCATGACAACTGAATATTAAATTCTGTTAGCACTTCAAGTTATTGGGCAGCAAAGAGCTTTAAAAAAAAACCAAAGCAATTGAGGTTTAACAACAGAAAGGAGAAAGTAGAACTTTAAAAATCCTAGTGTTTTCTCAAGGCACTCAGTAAGTATTATGTTCTTGGTCAGTAACGTTGCCTTTATGATCATATTGACAATGTGTGTAGAAATGTATGTGGCATGGCAAATTGCAATTTAATGTCAAATGACAATAAAGCAGTCAGAGATTATTCATCTGAAACAAAATATCACTTTAATTAAGCATTCCACAGGATAGTTGTAACAAATATATTATTAACACATAAAGCACTGTGTTTCAGGTACGGCTGGTGATATACCAGAGTAAATTCAGACCTGGGGCTGACACTCCGTATTTCACTCATCCCATTGTGCCCAGGTAGAGCAGCATGTATAATCAGATCCAGTTGCCCTTGAAGCCGAATGGGACTCTTTCCGTTTTAATGACCCGTGAGTTACTGCGCATATTTAATTTGAGGCACAACTTGCAGCAACATACTCTCAGGCTTAATGATGAAGTTGCTCATGGGTTTTGGTCTGGTTTAGAGAGGCAAACCTCAAAAAGTTGTGAAGCCCATATTTGGGGCTTCTCCCAACTATCTGAATTTCTGATGCCTACAGCACAAGCCTGGGAATCTTGCAAAGACAGGCTTTCCCATGTGGTTTCTCATGCTTCCTGCTTCCACTCGCACTAGGGAGCACAGCCTCAGACCTTGCTTTCTTGTGAATGAGATACCGTTGTGGTACATGTTGTATGAAAACCTGAGTGAGAAAAGATAGTGAATGCCAGAAAGCGTGGAGTTGCGTGAATGTGGGAAGGTGTGAACGGAATTTTTCCAAGCCACTGGAAGGTTTCCCTGAGCTTTAAGATGGTTCTTGCTTGATTTTCTTCTTCTTTCTTTATTTTCCTAACCAGGCCAGTATAGCCTAACTCAAATACAATAAAAAACTTCCTTGCTCTTACTAATGTTACCAAGAGTTTTGACAGCCAGTTTCATCAGGACAAACTTCAGTCAATGTCTGGTTTCTTTCAAGAGTCATCTTTATATGGAACTATATATTTTAAAAAAGACATGTTTATTGGGATGTCGGAGAAGTAACTGATATCAAGGTTCAGTAAGAGCCTGAGGAATAATCCAAGCTCTGTATCTGGTTTTGCAGCTTCTAACATTAGGGAAGAAGAACTAGGCTATATGCATAGCTTATAAGAAGCAACCTCTAAGTAAATTTGCAATTTTAGGTGTTGGACATCTCCTTTTTATTTGTATACAAGGAAAATTTGTAAGGTGGGTTGATGCCTTCATGAGGACCGTGAAACTCTCTAAATGTCAGTCTTTTTCTTTCCTGATTTTGCATTTAGCATTTCAAAAATGAACAAATGAACAAAAATGAACATATGAATTACATTGCATGAAACATAAACAAATGCACATATTTGCCATTTACAAAGGGCTTGATCCCAACCTGGTGAAAAAAATGCAATTGACTGTGTTTTGGATCAAATCCTCAACAGGTTGGTTTCATGCCTGCCCCAAGTTTTACCTGAAAGCTGTGTCTCTAAGTATCTGTGAGTGAGAGATTTGCATTTGGAGACATAGTTGATGCACCTGATAATAGTGTGCCATGTGGAACTATTGTGTCTTCTCTGGTGAGGTGCATTAAAGGAAGTGAGAATGATAGTTTTTAATAATTGCTTACCTTTGGTTTTGGTGTGTTGCATGTCAATATAAGAGTTATAAAGTGGCACAAGCACTGAATTTTGCTACAGCCTTTCTAGTTTCACAGAAAAAAATGTCATTTGACTGGGTGTGTATGGGGTATCGATGAAAGGTTTTGTCATCTCTGATGGATGTAGGAAGCCTTCATGAAATGGAAGAATTCTTCATCAGCCTGTCTCACTGGGTCTTGGTCCTGTAGACCATGGATAGTCTGTAATAGCAAGAAAAATTTGCTTTTGACCCAGAGAGTTGTACAGGAGTGCATACACCCCATGACAAGAAAATCAGGGACGGGCCAGGGCAGAGGGGCAGTTGAGCAGAGGGATGTTGCCTCTCTTATGGCTGGAAGAATAGATGGATGCCATTAGTTTAACGGAAGTATTTTCCTGCTTTCCCTTGTCATGCTAGAATTTGGTAGAAGAAAGTTTTAGGTATTTTTGTGTATTGTGAAACCACTTTTTTTTTCTCAGTTGTTTCTTAGTTTACTAACTGATTCTATCCAGTCTTGGTGGAAACATCTCCTTTTTCAATTGACAGCCTCTAATGGCTTTTGTTGTTTTTTCAGTGAAAAGTGATAGTAGATACTAATTTTTTTGTTGTTCTTCTTCTTCATGGAAACTTAAATTTACTGTTTGAACATCCCTGGCTAATTTGCTGTTGAAAATGATCATAACTTTTCCCTTTTTAATCAAAGTCATCTTGTGGTATTGCAGATTTAACCTCTTCTTCTTTCAATTTTCTTCTTATAAAGTGTCAGGCAAAAGAGTTAGAGGAACTTGGTCAACCTCACAATATTTAGGAAGCATAATTCATCATTATCTGACTGTATATATACCAGATATGACCTGTTAATTTTGAAGGTGATTTTCTTGTTGATGGAGTTTAGATGTTGAATCAAAATATGGCTTGGAGGGGAAAAAAAAGATCAGAAGTTTGCAGAGCTGTTCATCTTCCATTAAGCGTCAGAATGTCTCTGTGACATTTGGACATTTTGTCTTTCTCTTTTTCTGCACATATACTGTGAAAAGAGCTTATATATATACGTGTGTGCGTGTGTGTGTGTTTATATGTATTTACGTAAGCCTTAGTTTGTGGTGTGATGGCAGTGAGATCCATAGCAATGGACCCACACTCATAGACAGAATAGACAGGAGGGATCAGAACATAAGTCAAATACGGGTTACCTTGAAAATAACCGGGAACCACATTAGTTTTGGCAGATGCTCTACAGTGACTTGAGGAGAGGCAAAGTGCTCTGACTGTAACGACTAGTGGAAAAGCTCCTTTTAAAATCTAGACATAAGGTTGAAAAGAGAGGAATTAGTCACTGAGGTTTAATGTCCTTGCCACCTCCCATGACCAAGGTGAAGTCTCACGCTGGACTTCCATTTAAATCATCCCTATGGGACAGTGTCTAGATCTCTCACACAAGATGAGAGAGTTTAGTCAAATTTTAATTCAGCATTCCCTTCTGTTAGTGGGAGCACGTGACCTCCCTGGCACAGGGGCAGATTGCTTGTGGACTTTTCATGGGCCTTTCCACGAGCAGAACAAGCAAACACACCAGAACCTTCTCTATCATTGTATTTGCTCAAGAACTTCACTGGGGGAATGTGGTGACTCTTTTTTCATACATCTCTGGAAGTAGACAAGAATTTTAAAGAGTAAAAAGAGGCAATAGCAAAGCAGTGGATTCAATGATAAGGCAAATATTGATGAAACATTTAGACCATGCAGCCTGTACAGTCCCCCTCTATACGGCATGGCTTGGAGATGGGTCATGTTCCCCTCGGACAGAGCTCCTGCAAAGTCCCATGTGAGCCATGTTCCTCTCTTCCCAATACTGGACAGTGACCACATGCTATGTTTTACTTTTTTTGTCTAAGAATCATCGTAGTAAAATTGTAGCCTAAAAGCTGTGAGACAAGACATGACAGCTATTTGAGAAATGATTAATCTTTACAAAAATTATGGAAACAAAAGCAGGGCTTCTCCCCAACCTTTTTCTGACTCTGTCTTTGAAACTGGAAGTATTTTAATAAAAAAGTCCAACAAAAAAAAAGAATAGGTTTTGACACCTGCATAAAATTTAGGAAGTTAAATGAAAAGTTTGGGCAGCTGGCTACTAGAAACATTTTTTTTGTTTTCAAGGCGTCTTTTTGGTCCATTTTTTTTTCCTCCAGCAAGCCACTTACCATCGAAGGAGAAGTTTTTGGCAGAAGCTTTTCAATTGGCTCTGCAGGAAATATTCAGTTGCTCTTTGAGCAGTTTTTTCAGACAGGTTTCTTTGAAGGTGTTGTGGTTGATTTAGGTGAGCATTTGGAAAACTGGAAAGCCACGCTTATTTAACAAATACGACACAATGCGCTTTCCAGTTAAATTTCTTGTTACGGTGGTTACCATTTTAAAAGCGACATCTGCCAACTGTTACCATACTGTGGTATCTGAGGTACCACATTTATTTCCTATTCTGAGTGTACAGCAGACTATGCTATCTCATACATAACTGAGGCAAATGTTGATTAATGTTGACTTTCTAATGGTTACCACTGTACATTTTTTTATTCCAATAATTCATAGTATTATGCATAATAATAATATGAATATCACTGAATTATTTATACACTTAATGTTGGTAAATAATGATGAGGTAATAACAATGACTAATTTCTATACTTATGCCAGTAAATAGTGATGAGGAAGAGAAATTGTTTAGGGTAGGCTCAATCTTTTGCTAACCTACACCAATTAAAAGATGTTTTCAGATATATTTTTGTGCCAAAAAATGGAGCTACCTTATGGGATTCTTGGACTCCAAAAAGGATTTAGAGGTTACAGTGATCAAGCAAAGCCTCAGTGTCATGTTCTAGCAAAAATCACTCCTGTCATCCTTGGACGTATAAACAGAAATAAGAGCAGGGATGTGAATCTACTAATAATTCTCGTTGCTGAGCCTCGTACCAGAACATACAGTTCGGGTTTCCGCTTTTGAAAAGGTTGTTCATGCGTGAGTTAGAATCCAGCAAGAAGCTGTAGGAAACACTTACACCATTAGGTGATTTAGAGTTCAAGACCTGCCTGCTTAGCTTTGCAGGAAGGAAGGTTGGGAGGTGACTTGATTCAAAGAATCTTTCAGAGGAAGAAAGTACCAAGCAATGCAAAATTCTTTAAACTGGGGATAAAAACTACAAAACCAAACCAGTATCTGGAAGCTAAAAAGAGACAAATGTAAATTGGAAATTAAGCAGGATCTTTTACAGGTGGAGTAAATAACTGCTCAAACAATACGAGAGGTAGGAGAGGTAGTTTGTTTTTTTTTTTCTCCTTCTTCAAATCAAGACAGAAGGCCTTTTCTAGAAAATAAGCTTTGTACAGTGGTAAATAAGAAGACTAAACTCACCTGCTTCAAGTTTTATGCAGAGAAGGGGGTAAGCTGCATATGCCTAAATTAGCAGTGGATAAACTGTTTTCCTGGGTTTATCTGTAGCTGTGCATCTGAGTTTGCCTGAACACAATCTGCAGCATTTACTAGAAAGACGACTGCATCTGTGGCATTTCATGGCTGCTGATAAACAGTTCAGTCCAGACAAAGTGGTGTTTTCCTCCAGCCTTAAATTCCAGGGAGCTGTTACGTGCTGTGTTGCCAGAGATGCGGAGCATGGGACTGGGAATAGAAGGGCCTGGGATCCATTTCCAGCTCTGCCACCGACTGACTGTCCTCAGGCTATCCTTCCTCTGCCTGCTCCCTGCTTTCCCGTTTGTAAAACCGGCATAATGATATTTACTTTGTTTAGGAAGGATGTCACGATCTTTAGCTAAGAATTTCAAGTTATTACTATTTATTGTTTTGTAGTATTGCTGACCAAAGTTGCTCAGAATTGTTTCTTGGCATTTTTGCAAATCCTCCTGGGTTCTGTTCTGAAGGATTTCACAAGTTTGAGTACAGAAGGGGATTTGCTTATTCTCTAGTTCAAAAGAGGGGAGGAGCCTCCTTTCGGATTTGAGAAGGTGAAAAATGCAACTTTTTAAATGTCCAGCTCCTGTTGTGAAACTCTTGGATATGGGATCATGGTCAGAGTTGCACAGTAGGCATCGTCTGGAAAGAAGAAACATTGAGGAACTGCTGCTTCTGCTCTTATAACTCCATTCTTGGGGAAATTTCCTCCTTTAAAGCAGTTGCGTTGCTTAAAACAAGAATGAGATTGTTTCTGGTAACTGTGGGAATTACGTTAGACAGGAATGCTTGCCAGGGTAAGACACAAGTGTGTTAGAAGAAAGCGGCAATTGTTTGGCTTTCCCAACTCATTCGAGGTGTTCAGCGAAAACCCACCTTCCCTCCATGGGTGGGCTTTTTCCAAAGGCATTTAAATGCCTTGGAAGTGCGAGTCCCACTGACTTCCAGCCACATGCAAAACCCTGCTACAAAGCTGAGGGTGCCTCCTCCTGCGCTGGCTATCTGGGACAGGTTCAACCTGTTGGGGACCCTGGAGAAATACTGTAAAAGGGGACTTCTGTGCCACTTGCCCCAACCAGTCAACTTAAAATGCTGGATGTGTGAGGAGGAGCATTGCAAAAACCTGCCTAAACCATGAACAGCTGCCATGCCCAAAGACAGCAGATAAAGCTGCCATTGAAGCATTGCTGGTTGTAGCTGCATTTTGAACTCAGTCGTCCAAGCACAGCTATTTTCGAAGGCAGAAAAATGAAATAAAATGCTAAAAGGGAGTAAGTACTTTGGGGCCGACATTGGAGAAGCCAAGTTTCAGCTCTGAGAGTTTCCCCCTCCGCCACCGTTAGCCAAGTTGCAATCCACGTGAAAATCCAGACAAGTTAACTTGTCGCAGAGCTATTGAGCACGGCTAGAGCAAGGCCTTTGGAAAAGGAATCCCGAATCTACAAGGAACTTCGTGCCTGCAGAGCATGCAGCCTTTTATCTTTCATTAGCAAATATTAGGCGTTATTGGACAGTGCCCGGTGCAGTTACTTACAGGAACATTTAATCAAATAATCTACTCCTCTCCCAGGCAGCTTAGACCACTGCAGTTTTATAGTTACCTACTTCAGCTGGAACAGTTCCTTTCAGCTGTAAAAGCAAATATGGAACATGGAAAAAAAGTCTCATTTTATCAAAACAGACAGAACTATTCCAGCTGCTGATATTAAGGTAAAAATAGCAAGGTTAAATGTTAAACAACCTCTGAGTGGACGTTTATAACTACAAAGAAAGGCAGGCCAATTGCTCTGAAAGCCCTTTCTTAAAAAAAAAAAAAGAAAAGAAAAGAAAAGAAAAGAAAAATCCTTGTTTCACTTCTGAAAATTTATTTTCTCCTATTGCTGATGATTAAATACAGTGGAAACCGGTTCCCTTGATAACCAATACATCAGTAATGTGTGGTGCTTCCTGCCTCAGCATCTTGTAGCTCCAAAAGTTTCCACGGCCAGATTTGAATGCTCAAAGTGCTAATAATGTCTGCTAGTCAGCCTTCCTACTGTTCAGAAAATTTCACTCCTGCGGCTTTTTGGCTTGTTTTGAGAAATCACTGTAGAGGTTAGTGAACTTTTCAATGTGTTGGTATTTAAAMTGTGGTCAGAAAGWAAAAAAAAAAAAAAAGAGAGAGAAGAAAGAGAAGAAAAAAAGTTGGTTCCTAAAAAGATATTCTCCATTAATAATGGTTTGTATGACCATTTGCATGGGAATTGAGCTGATTTTGAAACATCCCATGTTAAAATGGAATTCCTTTGACTTTTAACATATCTTGAAAAATATAGTGCATTAAATGAAAAGATGCTTAAAACAATGCTGGGGTTTTGTTCCAGGGAAACATTTGGGCACTTTCACTGGGAAAGGAGGTTAAAAGGTTGTCAATGCTTTCTCCAGGGGCTCTGTCTGACAGTGAACATGTGTTTCCTCCCTTTAATCGGCTCGCCAGTAGCCAGAAAGCTGCTTGTTTTCTGCAGAGGTTGTCAAAAATGATTTCAGTCTGGAGACGATGAATGATAAAAGAGGTTTTCAAACACAGTTTTGCACTGTAGCATTTGCAGTCCCAGAGAGGATGGATTGTATTACAATCTCAGTGCAAAGGGCCATGTTCCTGTAGCAAGGAAACAGTGCCTCGTTCAACCTGTTTGATGCTTCCACTTATCTTTCAAAGTTGAGAAATAGAAGCTGGACCTCAGCTAATTTTTTTTTTTAAAAATCATCCCCAGAGTTTGTTCCTTCTCTCTAGTAAATTAAGTGTTTTATATATTTAGTAAAACTTCTTTATTCCTTGTGCCATTTCTGGGAGTCACATTTCCTTCAGGAGTTTATAGAGTACTCCTCCTTCTCCAGGATATTTTATACAGCCCTCAGACCTATTCCCTCTGAAGTTAGCAATAAAACTTTCTCCAGGAAGACCAGGTCTACAGTCAAAAGGCCTGACACTGAAAAATACTGACCTACCTCAGTTTTCACTGAAATTGCCCTTTCAGAGAGCACTCATCATCTTCCAGAGTAAGTACCTGCCTGTATTCAGAAACCCAATTCTTTATTTTTGGAAAAGAGTTTGAAAAATTGGGAAGTAATGCCAGCAGAACAGATTTAGCCTACACATGTTAATGCAAATCCAGACTGCTACAGGTGATTTATGAAGTAGGCTGCCCCCAGTGCCATGTGTGCTGACGGTATTGCTAACTGTATGGGTTCAAAAATTCCATGAGTGAGATATATATTTTTAAAAACCAAAAATGTAATAACAGCAGTAAGTCCAGTCCATGATACGTGGTTTTCTTCCTGAACTCCTGCAGCCTGTACCCAATGTCTCTGTGCTAATTAGTTGCCCAGTCTCCCAAGCATATTGAGTAACGTGATTCTGGATTTTACTGTAGGTGTCTCTGTTCCTGCTTTTTGCCCCGAAATTCTTTCTTTTTTCCCAAGCTAAATCAGTTCAGTCTTTTATCTACCGCCAGCGCCAGTTTGGTTCCTCCCACCTTGCCCTCATCCAAGTCCCATCTAGTCTTGACCTCCCATCACCCTTCCATTCCCATGACTTTTGCTACCAAATCCTACCTTGACCCAACCTTCATGTCAGCTAGGCCATCTTTGGCTTCTGCTGCTTGTAACTGCGTCTGTATTCCTTCTTGGCTTCTTCACAACCGTCCGTCAGGAGAAGGTGTGAAGGGGACCATCTGCAATCGTGCCTCTTCCTGGACTCCCCTGGCCTTGCTGGTCCCTCTGGCCTCTGCCATCACTCCGGCTAGTTGCCTTCCCCATGCCCTCCCATGGGCGCTGGCACTCACCGGAGCCAGATTCGCCTTCCCTGCTGGAGCCTGCCTCATTTTGGGGAAAAAGCCCAAAACCCAGGAGTAGGGACCACCTGGGGATAGCGGAGATCAACAAACGCCCCTAAGTACTCCGCAGTTGGTCAGATGCATGTAAGAAAAAAAATGTGTTTGCTCGAAAAGGCCTTCTGTGTTTTTCTGTTCTTTCCCTTTTCTTTTGCTTTTTAGCTGAAAAGGAGCGCAGTAAACCGTTTCTGCCACAAGTTTCAACAATTCTTTAGTTACATGAGGCTGCTGCTAACAGGAACTTCCTGTTTAGTTGCTGCATTGAAAGGAAGTATATAAACAAGAGAGTCCCAGCAATGACTAAATGTTAAGCGCAGAAGGTTTTTATTACAATCTTTTGAGTCTTGCACACGGGGGAGGCTTCATTCCTTTCTTTTCTTTTCTCTTCTCTTCTCTTTTTTCTTCTGGGCACAACCAAATTCCCAAACATTTCTGGAGTGGTAACTTGTATTCCATTCTTTATTATTTCTGACAATATTTTACATAGTTCAGGTCCAGCTTTCTGCCAAGAAAGGAGGCTGTCAGGGAGCAACCACATCTTGTAGAACCAAGAATTGAATAGACACTCAAAGCGTACTGAAGAAACTCGAACACGGAACTGAACAACGTCTTTTTTTTCATTTGACTCCAGTTACCGTTTAAACAGCATAATAATGTCCCTGGGGGTTCTCGTTGCGTGTAGTGTTGGCTTAGAAATCGTTTTCCTCTGTGCCAAAAAAGCTTCGTAACAGGTGCACAGAGAATTTGATAATGTGCTTGGAACAGCCTGTGCGAAACAAGTAAGAGTGCACGTGTGTGAAAAGTCCCCGTCAGCCCCACCGGTGCCACATGGCGCTTTAATTAATGCTTGGGCGGCGCTTCGGATATTCAAAGCCCTATATCAGCACAAAGCGTCATCACGCCCTCGGCTTTCTTAAAACTTTGTACTTCCAACTCAAAAAAGGCAGGAGAAAGGTGGGGAGAAGGCAGCGCGTCCCGCCACAAGAAGGCTCGGCTCCTACTCTTCCTCCTAGTGAAATATTTGGCTAATGTCATAGAGATTTGGCTAAGTGGATTCAATCAACTGTTTTCACTCTATTATAGTTCATAATCCCTATTCAAGATGAAGTGCACTGCAGCCTAATGAATGTGGTAATGGAATCCTTGTGTATGTTTTTGCACAGTGGGGTGCAGATTAGCATAAGTGTCATATTCTGTTGGCATGCCTGCTATTATATCTGAGGCGTTGCACACACTGGGAATTTTTCGACCGGATAATAATAAGATGAATATGGTATGCACATGCACACAGAGCGCACTGCTTTTAGAAAGTGATCTATAATAAATCTCACCTGGAGGGGCATTATGATAGATTAACTTTGCATTTTGGCTTAAAAACGCAACGTTTAAGCCAAGAGTAGGGTAACATGAGTACAAAAGAATTAGATTGAATTTCATGCGCAGTTTTAAAGAATGTTGTCATTGAGGGCGGCCGAGGGCTGAAGAGCGCGCCGCGGTTTCATATATTCAGGGCGAGTTCAAAAGCCCGGCTCAGACGTCACCCTTGCTCCAAGCCGATTGTTCCCGCTTGGAGCGGTGTCCCCGAGAGACGGGAAACCTTCCCGGTTGTGTAACATCCCAGCGCGTGCCCCTCCTGCGGCCAGCCCCGTTGCCCTGCGAAAGAGGGAGAAGCCAGCCCCGACTATCCGTATTTCAATAGCGCTTTGTTTTACCTGCTGCCCGGTCTTCTCCCTCGAAAGAGCGGCATGGCCCAAGCCGAGTAGAACTGAGCAGAAGCTCCTACCCGAGCAGCAATGGAAAAGCCCAGGCCAGTGCTCACGGCGAAGCACCAGCTGGCTTGGCGTCCGCGTCACGACCCACGGCAGGGACCTTGCTTTGAGTTGCAGCATGCGTTTATAGTTACTTAGGTGCTTTGTTTTTAACATGGCTAAAGAAACTCCTGATGAATCTCCTTGCACATCACAGAGAAAAGACAGCAGTGCTTATGATTAGTCCCAGAATTTATTGCTTGATTATGGAAAGTGCAGGCCTGAGAAATTCATACCACTTAAGCAATGGTTTAGTGTGACTAATCAAAGAGGTTTTCCTGGCACACAGGAGGTATCAATATATATAGACTAGTGTAGAAAAGCATATCTTTATGCTTTTAGGCATGGTGGCATGGTAACAGCTTAAGCATATTAATCAGTCCAAGGTAAGTGCTGCTTCTGTATCATATTTTAATCTGGTTCTTTCTGCAGTGTTAGAGAAATTATATCTGTGGCTGAAGTAACGTTTAGAAAAGTATTTGTTTGCCAAGTGAACGAGACAATCAAACCAGTCATTTAGACCTGTGAATTAACTATGAATTTCATTTACTTTTATTATCGGTACATTTTTGCACAATCACCGCAAGTCAAACTATTTGAGCTTTACTGAAAACGTAACAAGTAATCGAAAGGCGTTAATGTTTGTTTGTTTTGTATTTAGTCTGGAGTAACTTTGCTCTTAAAAAGAGCTGTCTATTATCATGGGTCAGTAATCTGATATATTTTTCCCCGGAACAAAACTTGGACTTCTGAGGACTATGCTAATATCTGTGATACAATTTAGTGGCAAGTATTATTCTCTGTTGCTTTCTGAAGTCATGAAAGCTGAATGACCCTTTCAAAACTCAAAGAAACCTGTGTCTTGCCCATGTGCCCTACATATTAGTGAGAATTGGTTTTCTAACGACTCAACAAAGCTCGTTTAAAAAAAAAAAAAAATCCCAGTGCTGGTTAAAAGAATGTAAATTGGAGTTTCCACTGGAGTTCAAGCACCCTTTGCAATCACACCACCCATTTCCTTGAATGTGGTATAAAGAGGCTGGGTGGCAAATGTATTTAAGACTCTGAGGAAAAGGGCTGTTAAGTCGACCTTGGTAACTTAACTGAAACAGTATACGTGTAAATCCATTGCAAATCCCTGGCCTTTTACAACTCCTGTCCCAATGGAAATCAGATCACAGGACTGTTTACAAGAGACTACGATTCATTTGGATAAAGAGCCATGACAGCAGGCCCTGTATTATTTGAAATTTTAGTAACCCTCACCTAAATAAATATTCTGAAAGCAAAATAATAAGGATTAGGTAATTATTATGAGGTAATTATATTTATGATATTTAGTAGATAAGAATTATTGCACTGTAAATGTCGACGCTTCGCCATTTTGCATTGTCTAAAGATATGTTACTGCTTCAAAAAAATACATGCTTAGATATCCTTTATCCTGAGCTTTCAACGTCCTGAATCTTTAAAGCCACTAGAAGTAGCGCCATAAAAATATTTTACAACATTATTTAATGTATGAGCTAATCCCTAGTTAATGGTCAATTTTTGCCATTTTTCTAAGTGGGGAAGAGAAGAGAGCAGAGGGCGGGGAGCCTGCTCACGTTCGGTGGCAATCCCCGTCACCGCGAGAATCCGGCCGAGCAAGAACAAAAGGGGATCGTTGCAAGGGGAAGTTTCACTGCGCCCAGTAACCTTCTTGGCATTGTGAACAAATACTGCATTTTAATCAGCACTTCAATTAATCTTCCCCAAATAATATTTTATGAGCATATGCTTGGAAATAGTTGCATTAAACTCATGTAAGGTTGGTCTTTTTTCCTTCCTCCCCAAAGTCACTTTGAAATATTTACTGCAAACAGATGCGAGTATACTGTTAATGTGAAGAATTAAAGTTCTTGCTGGGGAAATCGTTATTTTACAGTTAATAATTGCAAAGAGGGAGAAGGCTTGCCTCTATGCCTGGTGTTATAGGAAGCCCCCTGGATTGCTTCAAGCCAAATCTGGCTTTGATGCACCCGGATTTTGCATAAACCAAGAGGTAGAGACGCGTGGTGCCATTAGCAGCTGGGCATCTGCCTGCGCACGGGGATGACAGCCACGGACACTGGGGCTGCCTGGAGGTGCAAATGGTCTCTCGTGCCTGCCACGGTTCCTAGCATGTGTCCTGGACACGTGAGATTTGTGAGGTGTTTCGTCCTTGAAAAAGTAGAAATAACGCTCTCCCTTGGTGGTACCGAGAGCCTTAATTTGTTGGTGGTGGTAGTGTTTGTGGAAATCCACGCAGAGAGGATGCCGTGTAACTGGGTTTGTGATTCCGACAAGAGAAAATACAGGGACCAGGGTGATTTTACCTCTCGGACTGGACAAGGGAGATGAAGGGCAGTTACTGCCATCGATGATGGTAAAGCGATAGTGTGAACACCTGCACCCCAGACTGGGGTCTCCAACAGGCATCACAAAACCCACAGAGCTATGATAGCTTTTTTTTAGTGCATTTATTTTGTTATGTACTTCCATACAGTGAGGAAGCTCAAAACACAGTGCGCGTACAGGGCAATCTTAGTTTTCCCCACCCAGGAAAGGACTGAAATGCCACGCTGGGATTTCTGTAAGTGGCTGTCATCTAGTGTGCTTGAAGGACAGAAGCACAGTGTTGATGTGGAGAATTAAGTGTCCTCTGGCTGTAGGAAGCCAGGGCTCGCTGTGATTTTTCTAAGGGCAGTCAGAGCTCTCTGTCCCATGGTGTCTTCGGGAGCTGAGCCCAAGTACATGCACGCGCCGGGAAAACACATCGCTACTGAGCTAGAGCTCTCTAAGGGCCAAGGAAGCCCTATGCAAGCCGACCTCAGCAATGCAGTGATGTAGAAATGCATGGGAGAAGCTGCCTGTTTTCTGAAGAAAACGACTTCAGAACTCAGTCTTCCTCCCGCTGCTGCTAACTCCAGGCAGCAGAATGGCAATTTTAGTGAAAATCCACAGACGCTCTTTCTCTTCTTACTCAGGCCTGTGTCCCATGACTTGCTGCAGAGCAAAAGCAGCCAGGGTTCCCAGGGACCTGCCGCTTGTAGGAAGGCCACAAGCTTGCATGCTAGGATGGGATTGGGGCTCCACTGTGTTATGTATCAAATCCCGTTTTTACATCCAGCTAAGAAAATTTGCAGCCTGCAGCTCTGGGTGGTGAATGAACCTCATCTACAGGCTTCTGTGTTGATGGCTGAGGGTGAAAGAGGGTTATAAAATACTACCAAACCTTGACAAAGCAGCATGGCAGGGAAATCACACAGTCGCTGCTCAATGTGCTCTCGTTCCCCTAACCTACTGGCTGGGCCGCTGAATTATTGCAGCTTCGATTACCAGGCAATAGACGGCCCCTCGCTGAAAGCGGGGAAGTAGGCGGCAATTCTAATTAGATCCTGATCCTAGGGACCTAATTGTCCTCTCGTTTCCTGTCCCTTTCCAGTTAAACCCCATTGATTTCAGTGGAATCGCGCCTGATTTGCATTGTGAGCGGAGAGACTGGGGCTCAGGTCTGCGGCTGCTTTGGAGCAAAGGGGTTGCATTCCCGGTCTGCCGCAGCAGCATGAAAATACTAAGCACCCTGCAGGGACGAGCATTAGGATCTCGACTACATTAGGTATTTTGTGGGTTTTGTGCACCTCCCTGGAGCAAACCTGCCCTGGGAACGGTCTGTACCCATGTCCTAAGCCAGCTTTGTGTCCTGGTGCCCACAGGTGTGGGGCACTGCGCAGAAATAGCCTAAGAAACACATGCAGTGATCTGCCCCAACGGCTACACTGTGCTACAGGTCGCTTTAGCACGTCAGGCAGTGAAGTAGCGGAGCTGTAGAGCAAAGCAGGTGGTGCTGAGGACCCGACATCCACACCGTGCATGCGGTGCAGAGGGGTTTCCTCTGGATCAGCTTTCATCTGCTTCCCATGGCCTGAATGCCTATTAATGCCTGGAGTGCATTAAATGTATATCTTCCAGCTTTCGGTTCATCTGAGAAGCAGCCACTTTGCACACTCTGAAAGCAGGTCACAGCGTGAACCAGCGCACTGTAGCTGGACACATTTCTGATGCGAGCTAAAATGATGATATAGACGTGTCCTTTCACCCCTCCAGTCCTAGGTAAACAGCACCAGGCATATGTGTTGCACGTAAGAGTATGCAAATCCCTGTCGAGTCCCGTCCCCCCGCTCAGTGGTGCTTTCTGCCCCTGAGCCACCAAACCACAGCATCTCTCATTCCTCTTCTCCCCCAGTAATTGGGACATAAATCCCTAGCGGGAACTGCTGAGCGTTTTCTCCTAGCATCGGCTAAAGAACACTGCTGCTATCTCTACTGTCTTTGTGCTTCTCTAATTTTAGCTCAGATGTGCTTTTTTAATTCTTCAGGAGAGCTATAAAACTTTCTTCCAGCTCTGCATGTTATTGCTCTTTGAAGCCCAAACAAATTAGCAAAGTTGAGAACTTTATTTTCAGAGTTCATTAAGCCCTTAACAGTAAATCCTTTTCTCACGTTCCAGATGTTGTGGTTTTCTTGACCTCAGTTTATATTTCCCTGTGATGTGAACAAGCCGACGTCTTATTCCGGCCTTACCGAGTCCTTTGGAGAGCCAAGGAAAGTTAGACGCGAGCCGGCTCCTGGAACGTTTCACGGAAGGAGAATGCCAAGGCTTGCCGCTATCGCGCTGGCGCGATGCTCAGTCTGTGGGCCTCACGCCCTGCCTCGGCTGCTCGGAGCACTGACCTCTCCAGAGCTGTTTTTACATATGAACGCATTTTTGCCAATATATTTTTCATCCACTTCCTTTCACTTGAGTACTTTGCATTTCTGAGGTAGTGTTCACCCGCATTTGAGTACGTATGAAGTACAGCCCTTGGAAAAATTAAGCATGTTGTTTAGGCAACACATGTCTACATCTTCACAAATATTTCTCTTCTGCTTTGATTCTGCAGCTCATTTTGAACATGCTGAAATTTAGGAATTTGGGCAGTTCTGTGGATTTGAGTGGTGTTGATTATGCATTGCCTGCGTTAATTAAACACCTGAACGTACCTATTCTCTTTCAGCCAATGGTGAATCATTTGAAATGCAATTTATGCGTTTTATCCTCTTCAAATGTTGGATTTTTGAAGACAAGCACCTGCAAGCCTTTTAGGAGGTGTTACTCCTGCTGTTACTGACATTTTAATAAATGCAGAAATAAATGCTCCCCACCAAATTGTCTAATGTCAACACTTACCTCATCGAAACAAGTGAGTCAGTTTGAAGCGAATTTATACCATGTGCTGTACCTTAGCTGCCTAATGTGAAGCGCATCCAGTTTTGTATCCATTTTTACTGTTTCCTTTGAAACCATAGTAACTATCAGGCTGTGTTCATAAATATTACAATGCATATTTGTCTTTGTGCACTTGCACGGGGAACCGTATGAAAAATGGATCAAAGATAGCAGTTCATAAGGGAAAAAAAAGCCACCCTTCCGCGTGGCCTATCAGCCTGTCTTTCACACAAGCGTATGCACCCGCCCTTGGCAACAGGCGCGCACAAAGATTTTTGGTGGGATAAGGCAGATAGAGTAATAGCGGGAAATGCCCTGAGCAAGACAACACCATTTTTAGGTGACTTCTGGCTTAGAAGACCACCTCAAGGCAATCTGTTGGATAGCCTGGCTACTACGCATTTGCTGGGAGCAGTCTTATGTGAGGAAGACTTCCAAATAGGATGTTTGTGGAGGCAGGCTATGAACTTTGCCTTGCTTTGGCAAAATCAAGCCATGCTTTGGCTGGCGAGAAGTAAAGAAAAGAAGAAAGCTGCATTTTCTAGCAATAAGGGAAATTGCAGAGTTTTGAATTTTGTCTGGATAACAAGCAGCAGTTCAGTCTCCTAGCAGAAACATCCAAATTTAAGGAGATGCCAGAAACATCTAGAAAGCAGGTTTCCTTTCTAGTATTTCCTGCTTATGGGCAAACCACAGAGCAGATTATTCCCCCCCCTCTTTTTTTTTTGGAGGAAAGTGCATGGAGAGGGAGGCTTACTCCGTTTACTTTTTGCTCTAAATCAGAGGAGGATAATGCTGGAGAGAGGTTAACTGAGCTTTGGCGATTTTTGCCAGGTTTAATTCAGGGCTACATCCAGGTCTCAGTTTCACCAGTAGAAAGCCAGAATAATTTTCTATTTTCTGTACTTACTAGACATGAGTCTGGTCCCCTCTACACCAAGTCAAGCAGAAAGCCGTCGCTGCTGACACAGTTCCAGTGTAGAGCGTATAATATGTAAGGCATATTATAAGTCAGGAAGCCTAAACCCAGGAGCCGCCGTCCCCAGCATCATGCTGGAACCGTGTGATAAAAGCGTTGGGTTTGCTTTATTTGCCTTCCCATTTCTGACTCTCTGGGTTATGTTTTCAGGCTCGCATCCAAAACTGCAAGAGGTTGAAACATATTGGGGGTAGGGGTGAAGTCGAGCCTGAAATTCTAATAAAAATATCAAATATCTCAGGGCTTGCGATAAAGCAGTGAGAGTGGGCAGCTCAGCCAGCGTGCAGGTCTGCCAGCTTGCGTCCCGATTCGGAGCGACCTCCAGGACCATCAGGGAAAGCTGAATTTAACGCAGCGCCTTTGTTGCGTGCCCAGGAGCACGACCTGGTAGCGTTTGCCCCAGAGGGGCTGGGGTAGGGGCACATACGCTCTCTGATGACTTGAAAGCTATTTCTAAGCAGCATCTTGCTTGCCCTTTTCAGTGCAAAGGCAGCCTTCAAAATACCAGCAGGTAAAAATGTTGAAAGCGAATTCAAAAGCAAGCAGTGTTGGGCCTGGGAGACCCGGATCCGGCCGTGGCGCCCCGCCGCTTGCCCCTGCGCGCGCGCCCCTGCGCCGCGAGAAATGCAGGCTTTCCCCGAAAGCCCGGGGGTGAAGCTGCGCGGCGCAGCCTGCTGCGGCCGGGGAGGGGTCTCAGCTGGGACGAGGAGCGGCAAAGAAATAGGTGTGTGTATGCAGGGCCCACTCAGCAGCGCGCACGGGGCAAGGGGAAGGGTGGCAATTTGGGGGCTAGGCGGGTGCTTTCGGGGAATTGGCCGCGAGAGCCCGAGGCTGGGTCGGTCCTGCCGGGAATTCCTCTTGCGCGCGAGTTTGGAGCTGAGAGACGCCCTGCTCCGAATAGCGCTTGAGGATTTCCCTTCCATTAGCAATCCTGCCAAATGGTAGGGATATTCAGACATGAGAGAGAATAATGTGGTAGAGCCGTAGGAAAAACTGCCAATTACTTTTTGCGGAGGTTTTTTTTCGTTTTCCAATAGACTTTTTCCATGTTTGGAGTTTTTGTTATTAAATAAGTTTGCGGGAGGGTTTTTTTTTTCTTTTTCTTTCTGAAGACCAAAAGGGGCGGGAAAAAATTCAAATGTTGTTTTGTTCTTTTTGAATTTCGACCCATGCAAACAGGGAAGGAGAAGGTAGGAATAGAGCAAAATGAATATTTTTCACAAAAATGTCCATTGTAGTCAAACTGTCTTCTGAGTTGTTTTTTTTTTTTAATTAATGCATTTCGTTGAAAAAACGCAAGCAAGCTGCACTTCCAGGGCCTGCCAGGTAGTGACCTGGAGCCGCTGGGATTGCTGACGACCAGCGGCCAGTGCTGGTGCAGCCTGGCGGGAGTCCAGCTCAGAGGAAACCCTCGAAGGGCCTCTCACCACCAGCCTGATGCTGTGCGGGAGTTGCAGGCATCAGAGAAGCAGGGCACATTTTGGAAGAGCATTTGGGATATATGAGTGTCCCCCGCCTCCAGAGCAAGCCGTAGGTGGCTCGACGAGTGGGCAGGAGCCAAGGGCAGGCAAAGAACAGAAAGGGAGAGGGAGCAGTGCTAGAGGCAAGCGCTTTGTGGAGGAGATGTTCTCCTCTCCTTAGCTCTTCATCCAGATTCCCGCTTGCCCTGGAAAAGCCTGTAAAGGGCAGTCGGAAGGAAGGAAGGAAGAGACCAAAGGACTGATTTTGGCATCAGCAGAAGGGAATAAAAGTAAAAATTAAGAAGACTTTCTTGTGAATTCAGATATTTCCGGCTAGCTGAAATTTTTGCCAGGGAGGACCCTAGACTCCCCTTCCGCGCCCCCATTTAGCTAGATAATGCAAGCCTGCAAATAAATGCAGTTCTTCCTTTGACGTTGCTGCATGCTTCTTTCTGCCCTTGCCCTTTGTGCTGGGAGCGAGCTGCAGTGGTTGCCTGGAGCTCCACTGACCCCGTCCGAGCCTAAGGAGTTTCCCACCTGCTCAGCCCAGGCAATGAAGCCTTTCTCTGGGTGTGGGGCTTACAGCTCTCAAATGACGCTGCTGGATAAATAGCGTCTGGAGCCCTGGAATATTTTAGAGAGTTATCCAAAAGTCGATCACTAAAGAAAACTCATCAAAGTTGCTGTTGGCTGTTTCTTTCCGAAGGGGAAGGCGTTATCAGGATATAAGGCGCAGTTTTGCTCGGAGGCTGTGGAGATACAATGCCCGCACTGTGAGCGCAGGGTCCGCGTCGTGGTGGCTGTAGCATCCAGTGACATGCCTGAGAACAAGTTTTGTAGCCGCAACTGGAGGAAGCAGTCAATGTTCATGGAGTGTCAGATAATCCGCTGTGACATATGAGCCAAAAACATAAGGCTGACGAATATTCCTGGCACTGTGTGCCAGTGCGGAGAGCAGATCATGCATTTTTAAATGTTCGATGTTCTTTCAACAGTTAAAAGCCATTTTGGGCAACACATAGCTCTGAAGATATTTTAAATAATAATTTTTTTACCACTGGGGCTTATCAGTGCTTCATTTTAAAAAGCAACATCACAGAAGGCAGAAGATTCTCTAGGGACCAAGTTCTGATCTCACTTACACCTATTTATATCCTGAGTAACTCAGCTGAAGCAAATGGAATTTACTCCCGCATTAAGCAAGCGTAACTGAGAGCAGAATTTAACAGTTGCCTCTGCTTGGCACTTTTTGTGTGGTTCTTTTATGCTCTGAACTATTTTCACAGCTCAGGCTGTTTCCGTGGCAAAGGGAATCCTGAGCATTTGAGTTGTGAGCATATGTGGTCATCACCACGGTGGAAGACCTGGCAACTGGGTCAAGAAAGAGCACCCAGCTCGCTTAAGGGCGTCATCCTGCAGCTCTCCGTATGGGACTACCTCCTGCTCGCATAGGTCCCACTGAACTCTGTGGGACATGAGGCTTGCTCACAGAGCAAACAGTTTGCAGAATCAGAATTTGTGTGCATGAGTAACAAACTCTATTGTTATTATTATTATTATACATCTGATAAGTGGAATCCATATGGACTGTGGTAGGTAACATTGATTCTAATAACCCTACTCCAGCCAGCTCTGGGTTGGTATTTAATGTGTTTCCAGTCCCGTTTCTGTATTACAAGAGCTTGTGCCTCTGCAGAGCTCTCTCGATGCGAACATTTTTCTCTCTCAGGCAATTGCGTTTCCCACTAAAGGCTGCACTCTGCTTTTTCTGCCCTGCTGGCAGTGCAAATGTGCCAATCTCCTTCTCAAGGCATGGTTCCTGTTGTGGGATCAAATGGTAGGATTTTAAAAGCTAAAGTCTGATGTGGATGAACAACTGCCTATAAAACGCATTAAGCTCTTACCCTGTAATGTATTTAATTTCACAGTGACTGATGGTATTGCCCCTGAATGGATTACGGCAGGGGGCTGCCATTGTCCTCCTAAACCACACTGGTTAAATAATACTTTGGAGTCTAAAGCTGCTCTGGGAGCATTTCGTGTTGGCTAACGTGGGAGATGAATACCTAGCTTTTCTGCAAGCGTTTTGGGTTGGTTTCGAAAAAATACAAAATAAATACGTGTTGAGTTGGTTTACCGAGCGGTGCAATTGTGCACTTTTGTTTGGGTGGTGTTTCTGCCCCTGCGAAAGGCGGCCCCGATGCAGGGCCCTGCCGGTGGCTCCCCCCGGCCCGGCGGGCTGCGGCGGCTCGCGGGGCCGGGGGGTGCACCGCGCTTGGCAGGAGAGCTCCCCTTAAGCTCATTCCTCGCAGGTGTTTGCTGCTTGGAGTGTGTTTATTTAAGCAGTGTCTCCTTGACATTAGTGCCCAGAGGGTCGCAGACTTGAGTGCTGCTTAGAGCTCAGATGTGTTAATGTCTCCATATCACAGCTGAGGGGATCGGCTTCCTTACTGGGCTTTTTTTTTTTTTTTAATTAATTGCTTTTAGCTTCAAGAGATTTTCTCTGCTAAACAATCATTGCTAAGTCTTCCTTCTCTTTGTCCCCTATGCTGAAGTAAATCATGAGTTGCTGCAACGGAGTCACACCTTCTGAAAGCAAAATCAGGCTCACAGGCTCCAGTAATCCTTTCTGAACTGATCATTAATACATATTCTGCCCTGAACTGTGTCACTCTGGGAAAGTTTGTGGTTAGCTATAGGAGCAAATGAATTATACCCCCCCACACCCGTTTCACCCTGCTCCCCGATACGTAAGACAACCCAAAATCAAGCAGGATTTGTCAAGTCCATGCAATTATGGGCAGAATTCCCCTCCCTGTTAAAGAAGTCATTTAAAAGTATATGCTTTATTTATATAAATATATAGCTAGCTAGCTAGAGTACCCTCATCAAGTGTCACTCATGAATGCATGGTTAGAAATGTGATCATCTGCAATGTGCTGAAACACAAGCCCTTAGAAACTTTGCTTATTGCATTGATTAAGAAAAATTAAAAGATCTTTTCTTTCTTAAAAGAAAAAAAAAACGCCATAAGAAAAGGCTAAGGAGGTATTAAAGCCTCGCTAGTCTTTTTTTTGTTTTGTTTTTCTTTTCTTGCCCCCAAACTTTGGCAGAGCCAGGCAAGAATGCTGGAAGTCATCAGAGGCACGGCTGGGATAGAGAGTGTTAATTCTTCCATATCTAAGCCTCTTTGTCGAAATTCCCTTTGTCTCTTGCCCCAAGTCATTAAACACTAATCCCATCACTCTTCCTAATCCGCTGCAGTGGAGCCAGAGTTCAGTTTCCGAAACTGTCTTTGTTGCCATCCTAATAGACAGCTTGCTCTGGATTTCAGCGGGTTCAGCCACATTTAGGGCTTTCCAGTGCAGTTCTTTAATGAAGTGCCATTAATGAAACTTTTCCTCCTTCATGCAGTGTGCACGGGCATCAATTGGTTTAGTGTTAAGTAGGGGAAGGTGCCTAGTCATCTTAGCAGCCTTTGCAAAATATGACTGTCAAAGGCAAAACCTAGGAAACAAGACCACTGAACAATATAGCCACTGAAGTACTCCTTTAATTACTAAGGATTTACAAAAGAAAATCTGTTCTTTGTGGCTTACAAAAGACAACAAGCTAAGGAGAGACAGTAAAGGGTTTGGGACCTATTCCCTTCTATCCCTTCCCCCTCTTCCCAGCAAATCCAGGAAGAGGAAATGTGGCTGAGCGAAGGCATCAAAGCGTGTTGCAAACTCTTTCCAGTGCAAACTCTCGAGGCAATAGGTGTTCCCCTTGGTGGCAAAAGCAGACTTTGAGTCCTCTCCCACCAAGAGCAGTGGACAAGTTACCCAAATAAATTCTTCAGTGGTAGGAAGTCGAACGTCAGCCCATTTCTTTGGGCTGAAAACAAAAGCTCCTTCGTAATCCAAGGGTTTCTGATAACGGGAGAGCGCTTGTTCGGTTGGGTTTAGTTGCATGTATTTTATGCGATGCGGCAGATGTTACGAAGAGAGTAGTTTTTCAGGCTGGAATAGGACCGACGCAACTTGGCTTTGTGCTCTTTCTTGCGACACTGATACTGAAAACGGGCAGCATTCGGTTCATTCAGTACACAGGTGAAAAGACAAGCAAGCAGCTCCTGCGTAGAAACTCGGAGGGAAGCTGCTTGTTGCTGGAGCAGGCTCATCACATTGATCAGTATAAAAATATTGCCAGAACGATGGATCCTGTACGTAGGTTTAAACATAACTGCTCCATTTTTGGAAAGCTTTATTCTGGGACCAGATACAAGATTCCCTGAGTTAATTGGAGGATTTTTCCACTAACCCTTGAGATTTGGATTGAACCTTCTACTTCCGTGCTCTCAGTGGGACACAAAATAACAAAATAAAGACTGTCAGTGTAGGAAAACATTTAAGTTGGCAAATCTGCTGGCTGTATATATTATATTTGAAAGGCGTTAACATTTTTCCTGTGATATGAACTGTCTAATTACCAGCAAACTAGTGATATGAAGTAAACCACATCTTATTGTGCAGCACACTTTCCATACGCTTGGTTTTACTATGTTCATATGCCGTATAAATGAGATCCAGGTTTGATTATTAAACAGTGTAATTGCTCTGGCAAAGCTGACATTAGAGTGCCCTACGACGGAGTGCTCAAAAGGAAGGTATTCCTTTAAAGGCTCTGTCCTTTGGCAATAGGCAGATCTGTGTTTGGTTTGCCCGATTTGTAGTTCTCCCTTGGCTTTGGTATTGGTTTGCGTGGAATTTGTTTGCTTTTCTGATTGTTTATGGTTTTGTATTCTTGGATTTTGTTCTGTTTTGTTGCCAAAATGTTGTGGCAGGTGACACCCGAACTTGATCTTCTTCAAACATTTCAAGGCAATTAAGTTTCCTCTTCTTTTAATTGGCCCAATAACTTGCTTTAGTAAAAAAAAAAAAAAAAAAAAACCTCTCAAATCCCCTGGGAAAATAAATCAGATCCATTTACAAACTAAATAAATCACAACAAAGTGATTCATCTACAAATGAAACCACAGTGTTCTTTGTAGATAAAGCGAAACAACTGCATTTTGCCACTTCATCAGGCTTTTTTCCCCCCCCTCAAATTCCAGCGCACGTCTACTGTTGGCAATAAAAGTTACACTTGCATGTTGTTAAAATTTGTTCCTGGGCTTCAGCACTTCTACTTTTCTTGTAATTGACTTGCCAAGTCTCTTACTTTGGGGAATTGGAACAGCTTTTACATGCAATGAGGAAAAATTTCCTGTACAAGGCATGTTAAAAAAAAAAGGAAAGAAAAGAAAGCAGAGCGCCCAGACTGGTCGTGGTGCAGTTTATGGGCTGCGCGGGAGCAGCGCGGCCCAGCAGCATCCCCAGCTGAGTGCCAGCTGTCTGCGAGGCTGCAGCTCCCTCGCGTCGCGCTGCCCACGGCGAATTAGCTCCCCACGGCTGCATCCTGGCAGGGCTTTGCCTTTAATCCTTCCCTTCCTTTCTGTTTCCCAACTCTGGACTTTTTTCCGCTCCTCTCTTTCCCAGCTCTCCCAGGCTGCGGCTCAGCCGGAGCAGGAGTTTTGAACGGATCCAAGCGGCTTGCAGTGAGCGGCAGGGAATGGCCCACGAGGGTTTAATGGTCATTAAAAAAGCGTACTGGCGGCTGACATAAAAACCAGGGAGTCCTAGTTAATAGTGGCGTAGCTTCCTCTAAACCAGACACAATGCTTGGGGTAACAAGCAGGTCTTTAACTCGTAAGGTGCATCTCAGGCGAGGCTGGGTGGCAGTCCTCGGCACAGGCTGGTAGGCAGCACGCGTGGCTCCGTTTCCTGCCGTTTTGGCGCTGGCTTTCTCGCCCGTTTGTGCGAGTGGCAAAATCCCCTTGGATTTCAGCACGGCCGAGCCTTGTCGAATGCGCTCGGCCAGTTACCTCTGGGGCGAACGGACAGATCTCCTTATCGATTAATATTGATTTGTTGATACGGCCGTGAATGAAGCAGCTGTTTGTTTCCGCGGTTTGGGTTTATTTTGCCTCCCTCCCGCCTATGCTAGCACACGAGGGGCTCTGCGCATGCTGAATTTTCTCATGCAGCCCTTGCAGCGGCTGTAACAAAAGGACGTGAAGAATTTCCTTCCCTTTGCGAGCAGCGGCATTCAGACAGAAAGAGCACCCCTGCAAAACGTAAAAGCTTTTGTAAAAACATGAGAGAAGCGTTTAAAGCCTTTTCAAAGAAAGAAAACATCAGTGTAAAGCCTCCTATAGTTGTGTGCCTGTGCAGCCTCTCTTGCTTTGCAGAGGTATTGTTAACTTTGGGGGCAGGGAGCAGAGTAAAGGTTTTTGCCGAGTTTTATTGTTCTGTTGGTTTGTTTGGAGCTCTGTGATATCTTCTTTTCCATCAGCATGCAAACTGTGATTATGCTTGGATATTTATTTATGCCTCCAGAGGCATCACTTTTCACACCCCAAAATACTCGAATGTGACGCTTTGGCCTATGAGTTGCCTTGATACATGAAGTGAGTTTCATTTTGGTACTAAGTAGTGATGATCTTCAGTGCAAGTTTGCAGCGACGACTTTGCATGATAATGTCAACTTGTGGTGGCAGGACCCAAGCCGGCCCTAAATCAGCCCTTTTTCCTCAATACCCCATGGGTTTCCCGAGCCGTACTGCTGATTGCCAAAATTAGGGTGGCTCACGAAGGACCCCAAAACTGATGGCCCCCAAAAAGAGCTTCAGACAGGGGGTGGTTGAGTGCGCAGAGGGAGAGGGCAACAGGGAGCAGAGCCGGGGAGGAGAAGGGCTGGGAGGCAGGAGGCGAGACTGGACTTCTCTCACCTGAAACGGAAAACCTGTAGCGAGGAGCAGGGATTTACAGACCTGCCTAGGAAGGATATGCAGCACTCTGCCCTGCGTGTGCTCATACTTTGCCTCTCTGATGTCACTGTCCCCTGGCTCATTAGCACTTCTAATGGCCTTGGGAGGCATGGGAAAACCATGTCCTCGGAAAAGGGATTTAATAAAACAACGCCCCTTCAGCCCCTGCCTCCTTCCTGAGCAGCAGCGCGAGAAGTGTGGGCATCCCGAGGGTGCTCGCTTGGGAGGCTGAGCAGAAATGACACTGGAAAGGTAGTTTTATGGTAAAGCGGAGTTGGCAAAGGGCATTCACATCCGAAGATGCCAGAGCACTCAAAACACGTCCAGGGTCTCCTGCTCTCTTCTCTCAATCTGCCTGCTCACAAAGCAAACCTTCTGGCCTGAATTTTCGTGGGAAACAAAAACAAGCTTTTGTCGGTCCTTGTTGAGCAGAAGGGGTAGTAGAGGTACCTAATGATTTATCCAAGGATGTGTCAGCTTTTCCAAAGGCTTCATCCCGTCCCCTTCTTTTCTTCTTTCCCCTGTAGTCAAATCCTTCTCCCCTCAGTCAGAACCAGAAAGCAGCCTCAGTGCCCATCCAGCAGCACCTCCGGGTTGCCTGCACTGGATCCCATGAGTTCCTGATGGTTGTCCATTCTCAGAGGAATCTGCCCGGCTCTCGCTTGGAGAAGGGAGGGCTGGTGGCTTCATCTGGGATGACAGCACCAAGTGAGGCGGGAGGAAGCCCAGTTTTCAGTCCCCTCCTAGGGGTGTCAAAGTCCCACCATTCAAGGGGTAGATTTTCCTGGCAAAAGTCCTGCCTGTCCTCCCCAGCGTGCAGTTTTCACTGTGAAAACTCCTGCTTGGGATCAAATCCTTCCCTGCAGAAGCATTTGCTCTTAATGTCGGGGTGTGTGGGTGAAATGCTTTGGCCTCTATTCCAGAAGGGGTCATATTCTATGACCTAAAGGCCTTAAATGTTTATGAATGATTCCAGATTTAAAACCATCCCTGTGAATAGAAGTGCCGAAGCCTAAAATTATCCTACGAGAAAGGCCCCTAGAAAGATTTCTCTTTCAACAGCATTTGCACATCCAGTTTCTGCTGCTCAAAGGACTCACAGTGCTGTATGTCAGCTTTGGTGATGGAAATATTACCCTCTTGCCTGGATTTTATTTTATGTTTGTTTTCGCTTCTCCCTCCGGCAGCCTCCAGCAGCACTCTTGAAAAATGCTAATTGCCCATACATATGCCCCCCGATAGAGGAACGGCCGCGATACCGCGGCTGTTCCTCTGGCAGGGCGGTTGTACGGTCTGGCTGCGCCCGCGCTGGCGTGGCTTTCCAAGAGCAACACGCAGACAGCCCAGCTCTTGAGTGCCTCGGCCGTAAATCTCCCCTGGTAGCCCTGCCTGCTCTACGGACTCGGCCATTTTCTCGCAGACAGTTCAGAGCCCGCCCTGCTGCCTCTCGCTCCGCTGAGGCTGAGCAAGCGCGGCTTGCTTGGGAGAGAAGAGGATTTAGGTGTGCCATAAGGTCGGGATGAAATGACGGGAAAGATTGCAAGGATGTGATTCTTTTTAAGCTAGAAAAAGGGCGGTGACAGCCTTCCGCTGTCTACAAGGTTAGGAGAAAGTAGAGAGGGCAATCAGATTTTAATCCATGTCTGTTGAGGGAAGGAATAGAAATAATCAGCTTAATATGCAGCAAAGGAGATTTAGATTAGGTATTAGAGAAAACTTCCTCATACCGAAAACAGGCAGGGGCTAGAGCTGGCTATTTAGTAACTATGTGGAATCACCACTGTAGGAGACACACATCTGTAAAGGTTGGGATCCTGTCTCCAACGGATGGTCTAGCTGACCCCTGCTCCAGGACCACGCTCGTCTCCATTTTGCACAGTTTCTGGGATTCTGACCAGAGAGAGCCACCCCAGTGTGGAGTGCCTGCTATCTGCCTCTTAGGTTCAAAAAGAACAGAAGAAAAGCCATACTGGTTCAAAACTAAAGATCTAACCCTGTTTGTGTCTGCCACAGGGACCCACAGTGCCTGAAAGAAGTGTAAGAACAGGAGAGGTGTGCAGTGATAGTGCCCCAAAACCATCTCCTGCCCTGCAAATTTTGCAGTTCAGGCACTTCTCTAGCCAGGGATGATGCCTTTGTAAGGTCAGTCTAGGCAGCTGACCTACTTGGCTTGTTTCTGGTAGATTTTAAGATTCATTTTTTGACTCAGATTATGATAGTGGTCATGGGAAGATGGAAGAGGCAAAATGGTAATAAGAAAAAAAAAACAGAAGTTGGGCAAGGGGAGAAAGAGTGGAGCGGAAGGGAGGAGAGAGGAGGAAAGTGGGAGAAGAAAGCAAGACATGAACGAGAAGAGGAAGGGGTGTGGATGCTGTGCCGGGAGGGAAAGCAGGGAAGCAGATGGTAGTGTTAGCCATGACATCAGTGACTAAGTCCAAACTAAATACTGTGGTAACCGTGGCTTTACGTTAAATCCACTGCCTGGGATCCTGTTGCTTGTTAAGAACGATGGAGGCGCTGGCGAGACGTGCTCCTGGTGAGCCTGAACCAGCGCAGGGAGTGATGGCAGTGCACCTGGTCTGCAGCCGCCCACCGATCATGAAGCAATAACTGACTAGTGTCACAGGAACATCTCCGTTGCATTGGTTGAGCTGGCGAGGAAGCGATGCCTTGAGGGAAGGGCGTCAGAAAGCAAATTGCTGTCAGAGGGTTTCTGATGCAGTAGGTTTGGTCTGGAAAGGTTGATTTGTTAAGTTCGGTTGGAGGGGGGCCGTTGGGAGACAGTTTTAATGGGCCTGGGTTGTTAGGTCGTTTGTTTTCACAAATGTTGTCTCAAGTTCCCAGTTTTGCCCTGTCCTGAGAGGAGCGTTTTTGAAATCGGAAACCTTCTGTTGGGTGAAGAACTCTGTTTCATGGTCAGTGCTTTGCCTTGAGGGACCCAGCAGAGGGATGTGGCTTCTAAACTGTCCCTTCTTGCTGTAGCTTCCTGTCCTCCCCCACTTCTCACAGGCTCCAAAAACCACTAGTCCTCAAATCTACATTCAACTTTTCACTGGTTCTTGTTGGGAGGTTTATGGGTGTTTAATTATCTGAATTAAGTTACTGCCCATGACTATAGTCCATGGGACCTCTATTTCAGGGGTCAAACACAGCTGGTATTACACTGAAGAAGTTTACAGCTTTGCTATTTCATCTGAGCTGTTTTTGTCCTCTTTGCTGTGTGTGCAAACTTGTCTGCCTAAGCTTCAGAGTGAGAGAGGCTTTCAGACTTCCTTCAGTCACTACTAGGCGGCACTCCGCATTTTCAAACTGAGAGACATCATCGGTGACAATCTTTGCCAAGAGAAAACCTGTAACTAAGCTATCACTAAGGTTAAAATATCTTTCTCTAAAAAAAACCCCAAAACAGAAAACGTAAAACCAGGTTCCTCTGTGTCAGGAGAGAGTGGGGAAGCTATGAGACTTATGCAGTGGTTGTATATAACATCCAGAAACTGCATTAATAGAGTACTTCCACTGTCCCATATTTTTCTGATTTTGTGAATGTCACATGTAGAACAGAATCATGTGGTTACTAATTATGACTACCAAAGTGCAATTTGTAATAAGGCTAGCAGATGTTTGCGGCACTAAATATAAAACAAAAGTCAGATCAAAACCAGCTCTTTCTGCCCAGTCCATATACTCTCCAGGTCACGTAGAATGCATGTTTTGCTTTTAAAACAACTTATTCTCTATAAATTGTTTCTCTCTCACCTCTCGAGGTCCATATTTGTGACATATCTGTAAGATCAGGTTGCAGAAAATTGTGATATTTCATTTGCTCTTCTTAGGTTCTGATTTTGCTTTCAGTCAGGCAGACAGGAGTTTTGCCACTGATTACAGTGGTACAGGATCAGACCCTCTGTTTTTGCTTTAGTCAGTATTTTAAAGGCCATGTGAAAATAAGAAAAGTTTGTTTTGACCAAAATGCCTGTGATGAACTAAAAGACAGTCATTTGCACTCATGTGAGAAGAGATCTGTGAAGAGCCATCAATCCTGCCTGTGACAGCTTATTGACACTTGCTGGTCTTTAGGATTCGTTTCTTAAAATGCTAATGCAGACAAGTTCCTGTCTGTTGTGGGAAAATATGGTGGAAATTTGTTAGATGAGGCACTCTAGTGCAAATAAATGTTTCCTGTAAGAAAGCATTTGGCTTGAATCTTTTTTTTTTTTTTATCTCCTAAATTGTTTCCCCATGTCCTTAGTGACACCCTTAGAAAAAAAAAAGATCATCATCAAAAATAAAAGCCAACTGCACACATGCCAGAGATAATTGGAGATTTATAATATGCCCTATCTAACTTGCGAGCATTGAAATAATATATGTGAGTGATGGGCTGAAACTTCATGGCATGAAGGATGCCTTTCTGGATAATTTACATCTTGGGGGGTAGTATCTTAAAATCAGACGTCCTGTCTTCACTCTGTGCACATTAAAAACCACATGGTGCTTTTCATAAGAGTCTGTGTTTGCCCCAGCAGTCTTGGCTAAAGTCTTCGCCGCTCTTTAGTCTTGCAGAGCGCCGTGCTCAGACCATCTGGTCACCATTCTGCACCCTCGCCATGGCTGCTCTTAATGGGGAAATGATTCCTGTATGTATACAGTTGGTAAAGTGTTTTGCATACTGCGTATGCTCAAGGTATTACATATGAAAGGCATTATGGAAGATTACAGGGAAGGAAAAATACTCTTTTAAAAATTGTCGGTAATTGCCCAGAATGCTCTTGTGACACCATTCTGTGATGTAGGATCCTTAACCGCTGCTCTGAAATGGTCTCGTTTTTAATTTGCATTTTAAATTTTATCCGCCGTGAAATTTTTTTTTTTTTTTTTTGGTATCCTTGTTATTGGCATCTCAAACGCCCCTTCTGGAATCCAGTCCCGGCGCGTTGCCTCATCTAAAGCCAGCTCTAAATGAGCAAAAAGTCCAAGGAAGAGGGTGCTTGGGGAGGTGCCTCGCTCGGCGTGCCGCCCCTGTTTCCCGACCGCCGGCCTCGCGTGGGAGCGCGCCGAGCACCCGGGGCCGCAGCGACCCAACGCGCCCGTCGGGGTGTCCGAGCACGGCCCTTGCGCCGCGGCGGGCGGTTCGGGCCTGAGCGCTCGCCCGAGGCTCGGCCAAGGATTTTAACCGGTTTGGCGACAATTGGGCCTGAAAGGAGAGGCGGCGGGACGGGGACGTGGCGCCCCGGCGGGTTCCTGGCCTTGCCGGGGCTCGGCCGCGGGAAGCCCCGCAGCGCAGCCCGGACGCCGAGCGTGTCCCGCGGTGCTGCGTCCCAGCGGGGCCCCGTTCGGCTAAATGGGGGCCTTATTCTCCCGCGCGTCGCTGGAACCAGGCGGTTTTGCAGGGGTCTGCGCCGTGCCGCCCTCGCCCGCGCGCCCGTGGCCCGCGACGAGCCGCGTCCCAGGAGCTGTGCGGGGTTTCAGAGTCGTGCATCGCTCAAATCTAAAAATGATCCCGGACGTGGTATTGTGTCGCGAAACGCAAGTTTAACCGTGCTTTCCGTGCAGTGCCTAGCAAAGAAACGACGCTGCCTTATATTTTCAGCTTGGGCACGGAGCCAGCGCTGATTGCCAACTAGTAAAATTAAGGCCGAAAACGCGTGGGCCGGTCCGAGCGCTTCTGCGCTCGCCGGCGGTGCTGGGCAAGCTTCGCCCCCGACAAAACCCGCCCTGGGCGCGCCAGGAGCTCACAGCATACGCGCTTTCAAGCGGGAGTATTCAGAATCAGCTTTTTAACATCACCACAACAACTTTCAAATCTGTTTGTCTACCCGGAGGGAAAAAGCACTTTCAAATTAATAAAAGTACAAGGTGACTGTCAGCCCCTTGTCTCTGAGCAGCTCGTAGCGAGACGCAGAGGAGACAAGCTGGACCATCCCTTCTTTCAAGCTGAAGTCCTTAGACATCAACGAGTAGTCCTGCCTTTAAAAAAAAAAAAAATCGATGGCAAAATTTCACCCTGAATCGTTTGCTCTGTTCGTGAAAGTCACAGAGAAAAGTCCTAAAATTATACAATTATAATAATAAATCAATTCAGCATGTCATTTCTGCTTTTCTACATTAATAAATTAACCATGTAACATTGTTCAAAATTATGTCAGTTACGCATATAATAATCTTTTAAATTAATGAAGTGATGAAGCAGTTTGATGACACCCATGATTTACAGGGCTGCTTTTAGCTAATGTTAAAAGCCTTTCATTTAATAAATTGTCCCCTTGAGAAATTACCAAAAATGAATATTTTCTATGCTAAATGTTCCAAGGTTTACACTTTTTCAATATATTAACAAATGGCAAGGGAGAAGCATTTTTCAAAATATATCTTCTTTTACATATATTTAATTGAAATTAATTAGTATATTACTTTAGAAGGAAATGATCACAGAGAAAGGTGCAGGCTCATTTATGAGAGTTTCTTATGGCAATAAAACAGAATTTAAACAATGGAATTAATCATGTCCTTAAAAATTTTTATGATAGATTAGGAATCATTCCAAGCTTTTTGATTAAATAGAAGGACATTCCATACAGACCAGAACAAAAAAAAAAAAAAAGAAGAAGAAGAAAAGAAATGTAGCTATCCCACTGCAATTAATATTTCCCTAGTTTAATTATGTCAGAATATGTGCACGCTGAATATTTACAAAGCTTAAAGCCAGATTCCACGTGACATTCACAAGATATATTTTGCTTTCACTCTTCCTTGCGCTCTGCACCCTGATGTAATGTATGCACAATGTTATGAATGCTTAATACTTCCCATCTTAGAAGAAGCAAGCTTTAAAGACACTTTCTCCTAGGGCTGGTTGGGATTCAAGGAACATAACGTGAAACAGTATAGTATGTCCTATAAAAGAGGTTAAAATGGAGGTTATAATTATGAAAGCTCAATAGATTTGAAAGCCAACACAGTGCCCCCTTGCATGTGATACTATCTCTAGAAAGGAAAAGAGATATATAGGACTATAAAGGGAAGCCTGTAATTGATGCTCTCTGTACTTATTAGGATTTGTTTTAGTAACATCAGGGACTCGTTTTTGTACTACCTCTGAATAAATAATGTGCACAGTAGGTTGGGTCAATTCCTTTTCACTTTGAAATATTTTCAGTGGTTGCACTAAAAACAAGAATAATTCATTGGCTTTTTGTAAGGCGGCTGGATGTATGAGAAATAGGTGCATTAGCTGAATTATTGGGGGGTCTATAATGAGGGCCGGTGTGAAAAAAAAAAGGGGGGGACTCTTGGCCTTTTGGGTGATTGGAGGGCGTTTCACATCTCAATCAGAAGCATTTTTCGAAAAATAAACGGGACCACAGAAAAAGACCTTGTTCCAGTGTTTGTATTTTAATGAACCGCGGGCGAAGTCTGCCGTAGGGGGAGCCTCTCGCAGAGGCTCCGACGGGAGACCCACATAGTTACCTGAGGACAGCGCTTTGCCTCCTGTAAGGAAACCACCGTAATGAGCACCACTCCTCAAATACATATTTATTTTAGAAAACAAGTGAAAGAGAACCATCCAAAAAGCCTGCAAATTGATTCCAGGGCAGGGTTTGTTTGCCTTCTGCTCCTGGCGCTGAGTGCCGGGTTTAATATCTTGGGCAAGTCACTAGCTTATCCCGGGTGCCAAGTTACAGCTCGCGAAAACCTGCTCCAGTGCTGCCAGTTACCTCCAGTACAAGAGACGCTGTCATGCCTAAGCTAACGTTTGGGAAGCCCTTGGATATCTTTGGGTGAAAAGGGCTACAGAAGGACAAATAATTTATTAATAGCAGCGATTAATGGATTAGTTGTGACTCACTCTGAAATATTTCTGCAGTTCCCGTGGCAGTAGCGTCTGAAACTTCTGCGTAAGGTTGTCGCTGGGAGAGGTTTGTGTATTTGTCTGGGGGATTTTTAGTGAAGATGCTCACTGTTGGTGAGGTTGGGCTTTGGAGAGCTGCCGCTGGGGCTTCTCCTCGTGCTCCCGCCCCTCTTAAAAGACATCTGTACATTCAATACGTGTATAAAATGCATTGGTCCAAACCGAGACTTTGCATAGAAGATGATTGCTGGAAAAGCTGAAGAAAGGCCAATGCCCATCAGCTTTAATTTCGGTTCTCAAGACACTTGGGAAACTTTTGAATGCGATGGCAAAATAAGCGTGGGTCTGGCTTTTGCTGTGAAACTGCCAAATGATTCTGCAGGTGATTGGTTTAGTGGATTTGCGGAAGGAAAACCTCCGCTGTGATTTCTGCAAGAAAGTGGACTTTAGCAGCTTCCAAGCTGAGGTATACCAAAGGAAAACTAGCAGGGCTGATAAGAAGCAGAATTAATGACACTTATTTGTTAAAGAGCAAAAATGATGACATTTATTTCTCCTTAATAATGGATTCTTTTGTTCTAAGATAATGTAAGTAGTAATAACAACGGGCAGGTGTAGAGTGAGTTACAGTGTTACAGGAAGGCACGTCTGGCCATCTGAAAAGTGAGGAATATCTTAATACGTGCTTGTATTGAGATATACAAGGATTGCATCACCCTGTGTAACAGAATGTATCCAAATGCACAAATAGGGCCAGAAAATGCATATGTTTCTGCCAAGAGAGTTTCTGCCTGAATATCTTTTTGGCAAGGAAGAAGTGCATCTCATTCCTGAACTCCTGGAACAAATTGGGGGGTTGGTTGCTAACAGTAATTTTTCAGATGGGGAAATGACCTCAAACCCCCTTGAGAGTCTTGTCTGAGAAGATGTAGAGGAGAAAGAGGAGCCTCTGAGCAGGACCAGGGGCTCTCTCCCGCCTCTCCTTTTGGGAGGAAGGCCGGCGGGGGGACCTTTCGGTATAACAAAACAGTGGCTTGCGCTTTTTTGCTGATTTTACAGACCCTGCTGCTGCAGGGAGTGATCACAACCCTGCCTCTCCTTCCCCGTCACACCCCAGCAGAGCTGTGTGAATCTCTGGGCTTTAAGCAGGAGACTCCGGTCCCTGCAAGCCTCCTTTTGCACCTGTAGTTTGGCTATGCTTATTGATGTCTTTTTGCACAAAGAGAGGGTTTTTCATTTAAAGTTGTCCGGCGTGAGGATCAGGGAGGGAGGGAGGCAAGGCAGGGTGTCATGCAGAGCCTCCTTGCTGGGGGTAAGGTGAGGTGTGCAAACAGCTGAGCACCACATTTTCGGGATGTGCATGGGAGATGTAAAACCCAGCTGGAGTAGCAAAGGCAGCCGGCTCGCACCCACTGCTGCGCCTCCAGGCCTCTGTGCCGGGTCGAGCCCCTAAACTGAAATTTAGGCCAGCACTGATGTCTGCAGAGAAGTTTTGGTTTGAGCAAGCAACCGGCATTTCTCCGAGTCTGCGAGAGGGCTGGGAAGCCAGATCTCCTGCTCCGACCGCTCCGCGTCGCTGCCCGTGCTGCTCCTACGCGGGGCGTCCGCCACTTCTGCACCACGCGGCAGGGACGGGAGCGTGTGCTGGCGCGGGCAGGGCTTAGCCAGCAGGTCACACCAGGCGCAGGTTTGCTAGGGGCTGCGGGGGCTTGACCCCTTTCCCAAGCCCGGTTGGTCCGTCCGTGCCGTGGCCACGGGGCCGCGCAGCCGGGAGGCGTTTGGGGGCTGCATCCGCCCCAGCGCGTGGCACGTTATCGACCACACGCCAGCCCCGTGGGTGCACGGTGCCCACGTCCTCTGGGCTGGAGAGCCCTGCGCAGCATCAGCCCTCCGTGCCGTCTGCTTTCGCCCACTGAGAAAGTTTGCCTGCCTTTTGCTTGTAAACGGTAGAAGCGACTAAATGAATGAAATTTGGTAGAAGGGCAGCCGGACTCATCACTCGTATAAGCCACAGAGGTGATTCAAATTAGCTAAGAAAGGAAGGGATGAAAAACGAAATGAAACAACCCATTTATTAAAGAAGAACGGGCCGGGCAGTATTTCAGTGGAGGCGGTGGGAGAGAAAAGCAGGCTAAGAAAAGCAGCCTAGGTGCTTGCTGCTCAGGTTTATTTGTGTTGTACTCCCTTGCGCTTCAATGCCTCTCGCTGGCAAAACCCAGCTCCACGGAGGAGAAGGAGGAGGAGGAGGAGGAGAAGGAAGGGCAGGGTATAATACTGTATTCTGCACATGCTGGAAGGAGCTATCAGTAGCCATCAGGCATCTAACAGATCTGCCAGCTAGCGCCATTGCACCACTGCCGACATACCAAAGCCCCTCAGAGCATGACCTGTATGGTCCTGTATGGTCCAAGACCAGGATCTTTCATCCCTGGTACTTACACAGGCAGACTCCGGTTGTCTTCGATACAAATTACAAGTGAAAGGATTAATTGTGTCACCCCCTATCTCAAAGCGGGATCCTTCCCCCTCCGGAGGGGATGGCTGTGCGGCCTCGCTGCCAGATCCTTTGCAAAGAAGACCTCCAGGATTTTCTGTAGACGGGCGTTTCTACGGGACCGGGGCCGCGGCACTTCAGTCTTTGCGAAGGCCACGTGCGTGGGGCCAGCCCGTGCGGTTGCATCAGACTCTGCAATGCACGGGGCCTCAATAATTAGAGGAGGCTGCATTCAGCCCAGCAGCTGTCTGCGGAGGCAGTAAGAATTTACCTGGTGTAACGAAAGGGGACGGTGGGAGAAGTATCCCCTCGGGGAGAAAAAAGGCAGAAGTCAAAATGTTAGCGGGGGCGTAGGCGGCCGCACTGTGCGCCCAGCTGCAGGGGTGAGCTGCAGTGAGGGCGTCTGGTAGCAGTCGCTGGGCCCTGCAGAAGCTCTCAGCTCCCTCCCATCCTCTAAAGATAACGACGGGAGCAAGCAAGTGCACTTTAATTAGAAACAATGATAATTATTGCTTGCGGTGGCTTTTTGCCCCTACTCATAAAATTCTTTGCCCTGCTGGCTGTGATACATTTTGAATAGGAATTCTTACCAGAAAATCCATGTTTTTCCTATCCACAGCTAATGTTTCTGATTCAGAAGTTGGCAGAAAAAAATTATCATTCGTTCTGGATGCTCTTTGGGGGTAGGCAGTTGTACATAGTAGCTGTACAGGACAAAAAGCATTGTGTCTAGAATGTCAGCTCGTATGCCAAACTTCGGACCAGTGCAGCTAAATCTGTGAAGATCTGTAATGTCTTCTTCAGCTTTTGAAGTCTGGAAATGCCACCAGACCCTGGCAGACAGGGGGGCTACCAAGCAGCCCTTAAGAGTTCAGGGAGACGTAATGAAACGTCCATGAAGGAAGAAGCTTCCTGGTGTTATATAGGCATTTGCTCAGCTTTGCAGGACAGCCAGGCGCTCCATATCTCATGTTACGTTAGCTGTTTATAAATTATTCCCTAAGTTTTATCACACACACATATTCATTTTTAATGCTTAAATATACAGTAAGAATAATTCTCCATAAAGGATGATACCCAATTCCATCAGGAGCAAAGCTAAGTAAATGATACATGCAAATTTGAGCAGTGGTAGGCACCATTAATCCGCGGCCTGTCTTTCCGACGGGAACATGCCAGCCAGAGGTCTGTCAGAGCTTGCAGTTTGGCTCTGAGCCTGAAGGCCGGGATGCAAACCCACCTGCGTGCCAGAGGTCCTCAGCTCCATAAACTTGCCCCTCCCGCACCCAGAGGAAGGAGAAGGCGCTCCCGCTTTCCCACAAAGCCTAAATCTTTCAATCGCCTCCCACACAAGCCAAGGGAAAGGATGGAGCAAAATGCATTTTAATAAGCATTTGAATAATCATCGGGAAGAGCACTTTTCACTGACATAGCACCTTTTGTTAGAGCAATTTATAAACATCCATTAAGCCTGACAACATCCCTGAAGGGTAATTCTTTCTGATTCTCAGGAAGTAGCGAGCTGTGATTTGCTCGAGGATAATGCAGGAAACCAGTGGCAGGGCTGGAAATGGAAACCCGGCGTGCGTGATTTCCTCCCCCACTTGACAGCATTTCCTCCCCGTTCGGTAATCGGCAAGTAAGATCTTGATGGCCAGATGCTCACAGATAACATAGCTCAAATGATACAATATTGCTTCCGCTCTGCAAATTACCCACTGGCTCGGTTCAAAGGCCAAATCCGATTCCAATATCAGCCAGTGGCAGGGATCCCATTCAACGTCGGTGGAAGCAGGACCAAGCCGCGCGAGTTTAAAAGACAAAGCAACATATTGGTAGGCTTGTACAGCCAGGCACGTCTGCAAAAAGCCCTGTAGTTCAGAGAGAGCCTTTTTTGCTCGCTCGCTTCCAAGCTGGAGAGAAGCTTTAAGGGCTTTAAGGGAGACTCCTGTGAGAGGGAGCGTCCAGGCCCGGCACCCAGCGCGCTGGCAAGGCATTTCCCTGCCAGACAGCGCGCGTTCTGGGGGGCAGCGGCAATATTTCTTCTCTGACATCACCAGTTAACAGGATTTATTTTCAGTAAAATAGAGTACTTCAGCTGCGCGACGGGCAAAAAAAAGGTACTATATAATTAAAAGTGGGATTAGACAGAAAAATGAGATGTTGGGCAGATAATTAGGGAACTATTATAATTAGAATCTACTTTTAAATCCCCTAGTAGCTTCTATTATGAAAGGAATGTCCTCTGATTAACTAATATTTCCTTTAAGTAGATATTTTTCCTCTTCCTTTTGCAAAGGAAAGCTTGAGTTGGATGACTTCACTTTAAACCCACAGTTTACTGGGGCCTGAGCTCTTTCTGTAGTGAGTCGGTTTTGCTTGGGAATAAGACCTGGGTTTGGTTTTGAAGGTGTCAGGGAAGATTTTTCCAGTAAGCCTGTTAAAGCCCTTCTCTGTTGAATACATTCTTGTTTATAGACAGTATTTAGCGTTCTTTGTATTCCGTCCTGAAAAGAAATTATTGCTGTTGGAGCCGTGGCAGCCTTAGATTGAACTGTTGCTCGTTCAGGGTCTGTGCAAACGAAACGGCCGCGTGTGTCCGCGTGAAGCAGTGACCCGGGAGGGGAGCGGTGCTTCGGCAGGGAGCGTGCGGAGCGCTGCCGTTGATGAGCGCCGCGACGGGCCGGCCGCCTCTCCCGCGTGTCTCTCCCGCCTCGCCGGCGGCGATGGGAAGGGACAGGCGTCGGTGCCGCCGCTTGCAGCGCCGCTGAAACCAGTGGGAACGCAAGAGAAGGAGCCGTCCCCTTCCCCTCGCCCGAGCGGTGGCGGCTGGGGGGGGAACGAGGACATGGGAGCCTTGGCCAGTGCCAGGCCGTGCAGAGCTGCAGAAGTTGATGAAAACACAGTCTCCCTGCCTTTTTTATTAGTTCTACTATGGTAGGAATGGAGAAGGGGGAGAGGTGACTGGAAGGATCCATTTGGATGTAATTTCCAAATGTTGCCTCTTATTTGAAAAAGTAAGAGGGAGGGCCAGGAGAGGAAAGAGCCACATGGCCAGGCCACTGAAAGCCCTGATAGATGTTTGAGTAGTGCTGTCAGCAGACAAACAAGACTCCTGTTCCTTCACCTGAAAAACAAAAAGCAGATGGATAATTACTTTATATAGAGTTGAGGACTTTGACATCCATCTGCAGATATCCAAGATTACTTAGTTAAAAAACCATTTGTGGTACATCTGATTCCAGCTTCCTGGAAATACTGTGGAGAAAAAAGCATCTAACCTCAGAAAAACGCTTCCAAAGAGCTAAATGGGCACAGAAGGGACCAAAACAAAAGCCGCCGTAGTACGCAAGCCCCAAAGAAAGGAGCCCGGGGAAAAGGCCGCCTGGCTGCGGTTGGCGACGCCGAAGGCCTGAGGTGGGCCGCGCCGCGAGAGCCGCAGCGCAGAGCGAAAGGAAGGTGCCGTGGCGTCGGACAGCTCCCGACTGCCCCGGCTGCGCCCTGAGAGCTGAGCCGGGAGCGAAGCGCCCCGACCAAAGGGAGCGATGGAAAGGAGCGGCCTCCTGCCCTGTAGTTTGCAGGTCAGGGATGCAGAGGGACACGAACTGGTTTTCCTTGTTCCACTGAAATATCTGGGCCTCTCGCTCCGTCCGAAATGGGGAAGAGGCGTTTGGCCTGACGATCCCTTGCAGGTCTGCGGTGCCACTCAGCCGAGATGCCGAAGCACTTTAGACGTCTTAATTCATCCTTTCAGCAAATAGCAGAGCCCCTGCACAGCAAAGTGCTCGTGCTAACGGTACAGCACAATGGGGAAAATGCAGTATAGAGAAATATGATGGGTTTATGTCTTTTATGTCTTATACTGCAAACACATAAAAACAATTAGGGTTTGGAGGATATTTTTTAAAAGCAAAGAGAATGATTGGCACGGCAGACAAAATAAATATTACACCCCTGAGATGGTTAGGGACATATTATTTTCCAATTTTATGGAACAGAAATGCCAGATCAAAATTACTTTCCCAAGATCACATAGGGTGATCCTGACACCCTTTCTATTGAGTAGTTCTTACTCAAGGGTTTGTCTGTCTTCATGCCCAGAGACCTTAGTGTTTTAGTCTCTAAAATTTATACCGCTATCCTGCGGTGTAAATTTACAGTGTATTAGCTGCTCTGTATTTATTCCCCACATAAATATCTTTTCAAAGTAAGCTACCTCACCCAAAGGCATTTTCAGAAGCATAAGGCCAGCAGTAACACTGCTAGAAGAATTAACACTGTCCCACATAATTAGCGGCAATTAGTACTGGTCAGGACAGGAGTTAATGCACACCAGCGCACGTAAATTTGCGCCTTCGTGTCCCTGTGCAGACATAAAAGGATCCTGTGAATAAGATACTATTCAGTGCACAAGTAAAGGCAACGGGCAATTATCTGTTGCCCAGTGTGAGTCTGGAACTCAGATTTTCTGTATTCCGGACTTTTCTTCCGATGGTGAAACCGAGCACCCTCTTTCTGGCCATGTAACAGTTCTGCAGGTAATCCAAGATGTCTTTTGTAATCCATCATTTTTGTGAGTCTTAGGGGGAAAAAAAACCCGAGGGTCAAAAACAGAGGCTGCAATGATGCAACCAAATATCTTTGGAGAGTGTTTCTAAGTAGATTCCCACTACGGGGTTAACCATTTGTGTCAGCAGAACTAAATTACAGGCTCAACAGAAAAGAAGAAAACAAATAAAAAGAAGAAAATGTTGAAACAAATTCAAGCGCTCCCCTCCTGGGGGTAAGAAGCTAAAGCAATGGAGGCAGGATCCTTGGCAAAGGGCCAGAGCAGCGAAGGCCTCTGAACGCGGCAGCAAAAATAACAGAAAAATGTGTAATGCTAACCCACGCGAGCTGGGCAGAAGGGAGGAGGAAGGAGAAAGAAAGAGCTGGCTAACCGATAAAAAGCCACGGAGGCTGGAAGTCAAAATAGCCGAGCAGAGAGAGGAGCAGCGATGCCGGTCGCGTGCTGCCGCGGCCGGTTGAAGGGCCCCCGCGACGGCAGCGTCCCCGCGCAGGGACGGGCGAGCGCCAGCACACGTACGGTGCACGTGTTTGGGATGCCTGAGCAAACGGCGTTGCAAGCTGGGGGGAAGCGGCGTGCTGAGCATACGGAGAACGTACTTTTTCAGCGCTTACTTTGTTTCACGCCGTGTCTTCTGCAGCCTGTCCAAGGTGGGACCTGTCCTCCTCGCGGTCAGGCTGGAAGGTTTAAAGAAAAGATGCTTTATGCAAAGCGGCCTGGCAGCAGGCGCCCTCCTCCTCCTCCTCCTCCTCCCGGCCTCAGAAGAGGATTTGACCAGACTTCAGCCCTCAAGAGTTAGAGCTACTTGAAAGGGCACAACTTAGTAAAGTGGACGGTAATCTTTGGGGCCGAAACTCCTCGTATTTACTCCCAGACAAATGCTGTGTTTATTGATTTCGGGAAAGCAACTTATCAGACACAAGTAGAGTATCACAATATAATCACAGAGAAAATAAACCTTCCCAACACAAAGACCGCCTGCTTCAGCTCACTGGAACAGCTAATGAAAGCGAGTTTTCAACGGCATTTAAAGGACATGCAGGCTGAATTGCTTTAAGTGCTGCGAGCAAGCCTGATTTCCAGCGCCACTGGGCTCCCGCGGCTTCTGCCGTCTCCACCCAGATCTGCTGGAGCTGAGCACTGCTCGTAACGAGGACCAAACTGAGTCTCCAAGAAAAAAGCCATTTGAAGTGTAATTTTAAACTACCTTTTTAAAATATGGGGGAAAACCAGTTGGATTGACACTTGCTTTGATTTAAACCGATCTTATATTGATTTTGCTTAAATAAACAGGCGATTCGTTTGAGCTAAACAAGCAAACAAAAAAACACTCTGAAATTGAAATGAAATGTTTTTTCTTCTGGGTTTTGCCTTGTCTTATCTCATTTAAGAACCCAACTGCGGCTAAGCCGGCATATTTTTATGTTGGCTAGGTTTGGCTAAAAACCCATGGGCCTGTGTGTGCTGACTAGTCAGGCACTTGTAAATAGATTTTGTCTTGATCAAAGCAAGTTGAAGGCAATATGACTCTTAGCCCGTGGGAGAGGGACTCCAAATGTGATGTCAGCCGAAGGGAAGAGCCACCAAGTGCAGCCAATGTGTCACAGAGGAACTTCAAAGCAAAATTAGTAGGCAACCTTTTCGAGAAGCAGGGAACAGATCCAAGGGAAAACATGAGGCAGGCAGGCTTGGCTTCCGAAACAAAATCTATATTAAGAGACAAGCAGGTAAGAAGAGCTTTAGAAAAAGCACCAGGAAGTGGAAAGAGGGAATGGAATAAACTACACTCACAGCATAACAAGTAATGGTGGGCTCCTGCATCAGGGTTTTCTTAAGAGTTCACTGACTTGAAACACTGTTTTTCTTAATACACTGATTAGGTAAAGTTCCTTTGAGAATTAGCGGCTGTTAGTGACGGTCTAACGCTGTGTTTGGAGGAACTCAAGGTTGCACGAACCCGATGAGCAATGAAGAGGCAAATGAGCAGATGAATGCCGGGGAGCCCTGCTCTGTCCAGCTGCGAGCAGAGAAGACTGAGACAGCAGCCAAAGGCCAACTGCGGGTAGCACAGAACGACCGAGCCAGCAACATGGGTGAAGCTGTACTTTCTACCTGTGATACCCACCTTGCTGCTTTTTGAGGATGGTAAGCGGCACATGGCTTTGGGAGGAGCCACCTGAGCCAAGAAAGCGAGCAACCCTTCCAGGCAGGCCCTTGTAAAGGAGCTGGGCCCAACTTCCCAATGGCTGCAAGGAAAAAACAGGCCATACTCTGCCTCCTGACCCAGCTAGCAGGGGAAAGGATGGTACCATAAGGGTGAAGCAGTGCAGGATGCCACCGATCAAGTCCAGCCTACCTGCAACTAAGAGGCATCTCAATAAGGAAATACTCAGTGTAACTGCGGCTCCCTTGAGCTGTGGAGAGAGCTGAAAACACACAGTTGTCATAAAGGCTTCGGTTCGGAGAAGCCCAACAAGAAAAAGCATGTTGCTCATGCAAGGTTATCACCCCAGGAGGAAGGGAGGAGGATTTGGGATCCACAGGTACAGAATCGCTGTGCAGCGTGGTAGGAGAAAGCTGCCAGTCACTCGAGTTCCACGAGACCATGATTTTTAAGCAGAATTTGAGCTATGTCAGAAAGTCAGATGGTGGAGCTTTCCCCTAACTTAAGGGACCCAACATGTGCTTCTAATACAGAAAATAAAGCAGAAGCTAGAGTTACTGCAAGCCTGCGTGTACTAATGAATCAAATTGTCTCTACACGACTTCAAAGGCTTTGGGAAGAAGCAAGAATAACTAGAAATGTAACACTAATGGCAACACAATATAGCTGGCACTGGTAAAACCTGGCAAGGGTGTTTTAATCAATAGGCAGGCGTACCATGCAAGGAAAAGCCCAAATAAAAATCTAGTGGTGCTGTACAGCAAAGTAAGAGTAGCAGCCTGAGGTCTGGTGAGAATACAAAAAACACAGAATGGACTTGGTGGAAAAATGGGGTGATCCGCATGCTAATAAAATGTGAAAACAGTACCAAAGTAAGGAGCATTTCAAATACTTGCAAGAATGGGAAAATAAGGGAAAGGGATACAAATGATCAGCAGTGCAGACGACTGTAATAAAGCGTAATAAACTTCAACTTGGAAACATAAAAGGAGAAAAATGATGTGGGATGATATGGGAAAAATAATTTAAAACAAGATATTCAGGGGGAGGAGAGATCTGAATAAGGTCCGGAGATGCTATTTTTGAGTTAATGAAGAGAGGGCTGGGAACAGCTTGTCTTCAAGTGTAGGCCTGAGAGGCAGAATATCTCGATCATATTCCTAGCTCCACAACAGAGTTTCTTGGTCAGGTCCATTGAAAACCCTCTGTGCTTCAAGTCTTCTGGCTGTGGAATGAGGAATTCCTCTCTCACACACCTGCTTGTAAGACGGTCAGATGCTACAGTGGCACCCCCAGCGCAGTGAGCCATTACACACCATTTGGCTTAGCGTATACGTACGGTGCCGTCTCAGTGGATGTGCTCAAGCAAGGTCAAATTAAAAGCGATGGTAGAAGCAGAGGGGGAAAGCAAAGTGCGAGGTGGCCTGATGCACCTGCACAGTTCACCTTTCTCTGCTGGTGGGACAAATGCACCTTGGCAAACTTCGTTCCCTCTGGTCCTGTTTGCATCCTGAGCAGCGTAAAACCGCTGTTTTGAGGGCAGGGAAGAGGAGGAATGAGGCAAAGACATGTTTTCACGTGCTGGCCTGACTCTCGGTGCCTGCTGGCATCCCTGCTGTTAGTGGCTCCACAGCTCACATGTTTAAAGACAGTTCGGCTGTGTCTGCATGTGCTCTAATACATCTCTCTACTTTCAGATAGGCACATCCCTTTGAAAGAGCTGAGCAGAGCATTTAGGTACATAATCCTAGTGACTTTCAGGGGACTTGCCCTCTCGGGAACTTTAGAAATACAACTTGCCTATCTCTGTTTGTTAAAGATGATTTATACCTCTAGCAGGAATTAGGTGACTGAAGCCCTTTTCTAAAAGTGCGGACCATTGTTCCTTGCGGTGTTGAGACAAGAACCTGAAAACCTTTGGGAATCTGAAGCGAAAGGTTGAATTGTGGAATAGCCTCCCCCAAAAGGGTGGTGAAAGCCCTCCCGGCCAAAAACCAGTATTTGCTTGAACTAGCGTCTACCGCAAGTAATGTCTACTACTTCCTTGTCTACTAATGTGTAATGCAAGGAAATAATCTTGCAGTCGATGAGAGCTGAGCTGATTGCTCTGCGACGTATTTGCCTGCTTGCGTGTAAAAATGCCCCCTTTTGAGAGTTTGGGGAGTTCGGGTCCCTATCTGATCGCCTCTCTTGTTCCGCCTGCTAAGCTGCGGATAAGGGAAGGAGAAAGTTTTCTTTCTAGTGCAATTAGAGCTTTTCACGCAAAGGCAACGTACTCGAGTGCTCGGGGGGGGGGGGGGAAGGGTTGAGCTGGGAGCAAACGCGCTCCCGACGCGTCTCGGTCGCCTCTTCTGCCTCGCGTCCCCCTTTGCGCCCCCGTGTCGCAGCTCTTTGGGAAAACGCGTTAAAAGCCGCGCAAAACCGCCGCTGCCGCCGGGCGCCGGGGCGGGCTGCGCTGCCCCCCGCGGAGTTTGGGGGCCTTTGCTGCGCAGCGCAGGGCGCAGGCGACGCCGCAGTGCGGGTGCCTCTCCTGCAAGGGAGATTTTAGAAGTGATGACCAGAAAAGGGTTGTGGTGGGGGGTTAAAGTCGCCCTCGGAACAGTCCTCCATGCGCACGCACACGCATATTGCACTTTTCTCACGGCCGTCATAGCTGGACAAAAATTGTCCAGGGGAGTTCAGAAATACAAGCGGACGGGTGCGTACGCACAGCCGCCCCGGCGACCCCAGAGCGACTGACGAGCCCCTGCCCCAGCTGGCACACGCACTCCTGCACATACACGCCGAGTCACATCAAACCGCCCAGAGAGCAGCCAGTCGAGCACTAGCAGTAACACAAAACATTTCCAAAAGAAGGAGCAACAGCAACTTTAAGCTATTTTGCAGCCTTTTTTAATTTTTTTTCCCCTGCCGGGAGAATCGTTTGCGGGTGGAAAAGATAGATGTTTGACTAGCTCTGCGGAGCCATTTGGTAAAGTCAATATGCAATTATGCAAAAGTCTCGGGTAATGCAGATGCAGATAGCGGCGCAGCGGCGTCCGACGGGGCTTTCCCGCGGGAGGGGGCTCCAGGGACATCTGGTAACTCGGGGGCTGGGGAGGACCCTGGCACCCCGGTCCCCTCCGCCGCCCCGCGGGAGCTGCGGC
>NW_020450794.1:1013919-1015661 GCF_003343035.1 Apteryx rowi | reverse complement strand
CCGCCGCTGCCGCCGCTGCCGGCTGCGCCTGCAAGTGCTGGATAGCACAGGCTGACCCCGGGCTGACTCCGAGCCGGGAGCCGCTCTTTGTCTGCGGAGCCGGGAGCTGCTGAGCAAGCCCCGAAACTTCGGGCACCGCGGCTTCGCCTTGCGCCGGGCAGCCGCCTCGCGGGCTCGCCGGGATCCCTTGCGCGCGCCCTCCTTCTGTTCGCGCTTTTGTTTTCTGTTTGGGTTTGGTTGGGTTTGGTTTGGTTTGGTTTTTTGGTACTGGTCTTTAAGTTTTTTTCACCCCTCTTCCAAGCGCTGCATCAGACTTTTCGGGTATCTCCGCACGTATCAGTTCTTCCACCCTTATCTGAAGCATTCCTTCATTATCTCTCGGCCGCGCTTAAAATGCTGTCTTCCGCGGTTTCTTGTTTATTTGCCTCTTCTTCTTGTTCCTCCTTCAGTTGGAAAATTTAAATATTAATGGTGAAAGAGCACACTTGGATGCTAATTTCCCCCCTCGCCGCAAATCCCTTCTAGGAACGCAAGAGCAAAGTAGGGACGCCAGCTAGAAAACATTTTATTGTTACTAGGTATGACTAATTCTTTCCTGAAGCTAGGAAATCCAGCCTGATTAAAAGCCTCATTTATTACCCGATAAGCAAATGTATACAGATTCCACCTCGCGGAGGAGGCTCCCCTGCGCCCGGCACGTCTTTTTGTCTGGCCTCCGGGACCCCCCTGCGAAAGGCCTCGCTCCCCCCGACTCGGGCCGGGGCCCCGGGGGGGGGGGGGCAGGCAGCGCCGCCGCGGCCGCCGCGCGCAGCAGGCGCGCAGCGCTGCGCGCTCCGCAGCGAGGCCGGCACCCTGCCCCAGCCCGGACTCCGCCGGGGACCGCACCGGGAGCCCGTCGCTCTCTCTTTTCTTTAAAAAAAAAAAAAATCTCCTTTTTTCCTTTTTTTTCTTTCCACCGTGCCATGGGCAAGTGTCAATGGAGCCTTGAAAAATAGCGGCCAGACCCCGAGTTTTGGCAAAAAGCGTCGCATTTCCTAAAAAGGCAGCGGTTCGCGATGTGCGGGTCGTTGCAGTCGCAGAGCACATAAATGTCGTTAGCAGTTTACGGAGATAGTGTGGAACTGTCCGTTTACTTTTCCCTTTTAATAGATGATTAATTGCTGCCCGGTTAGTCTTTTTATGGCCAGTATATTGCAACTCGAGACGTGCTCAGTGCAATTTCTCTCAGCAAGCCCTAACAGTAATAACTGTTTGCTAATTGTAAAATCCTTATCCAGAATGAGGTTTGGGCAAACAATTTGTACTACTGTAATTACATTGTAAAAGTGTTTTAGGCTCGATTGTTCTGAATTAATCTTATAAAGGCCTGGTAGTGACGTTCGGTTCAAGAGTAAAAGACTTTTTTTGGGGGGGGAGGGAAGGAGAGCGAGATGGGGGGACGGGGAGAAGGAGATTACATCTGTGGAAGTTAAGCTGCAGCCTCTCGTGGAAGGGACCTGGGAGACCGGGAGCCGCTCCTGAGCGCGGCTCCTCCGTTAAATAAATACAGAGATGAAGCGCACGCCTGCGCCTCCGCTCCCCCCGCGGGTGTTCCCGGGACCTGCTCGCGGGCGGCGGGAGCGTATGAAAATGCTCTTACCTGCGAGGTCTTTATTTTCATCGCCGGGACAAAAAGGCCGGTCCTAGCGCGCAGGGGAGGGGGGCACCGGCGCGCGCTTCCCCGCGGGTCGCGACGCGGCGGC
>NW_020450794.1:1005289-1012562 GCF_003343035.1 Apteryx rowi | reverse complement strand
AGCCTCGCCCGCCCGCCCGGCGGCCGCGCAGGGGCAGAGCGAGCCGGCGCCGGCGAGGAATTAGCAGCGAGCCGAGGAGGAGCGAAAAAAAAGCCGCGCAGTAACCATAATAAAAGGAGCCAGCGCTTTCAGAAGCCTTTTTAATTTTTAAATTTTTCCCCCCTCTTCCCTTCTTCCTCCTCCTCCTCCTCCTCTCGATTTTTTTTTTAATTTTTGATTTTTTTGATTTTTTCATTTTCTGGTGAGCGCGCTCGAAAATTAACATTTGAGGTGTCCTGCGCGGTGGGAGCGCACGCAGCGGATCATCATCAGTCATTCACCACCTTGACAACCTCGCCTGTGATTGACAGCCGGAGTGGCAAAAAGCCATGAGACTTGGTAGTTGGGTTTGAGGGGCACTTTAAAAAAAACTGATTTGGGGAAAGGATATTTGCTTTCGCCCCGCTGCTGTCTTGGAAACGAGAGGGGGAGAGTAAGAGAGGGAGAGACAGGGAGAGAGGAAAGAAAGAAAAAAAGAAGGAAGGAGGGAGAGTTGTTTTTTTTTTTTTTAATTTTTCTCCTTTTTTAATGCTGAGTTACCGTATCGCTTCTCTGAGATCCAGCAAGCTGAAGATTTTACTCGATTGCTTTCATTGCTGGCGACGCTAAGGGATTTTTGCATTTTTGGGGTGAGGGGGGGGACTTCGCGTTTCTTTCTTTTCACACTGGCCTTAAAGAGGATATATTAGAAGTTGAAGTAGGAAGGGAGCAAGCAGGCCGATGGCGCAAAGGGTACGTATTAAAAAAATGGAATTCAAATGCGAAATAATATTGAAACGTGGCTGACAGAGACGCTGCGAAAAAGTTTTTTTTTTTTTTCCCTCCTCTTTGGAGCAGAGGCACAAAGCGGTGTCCTGGACTGGGAGCATTTATCAGTTGTACTTGTAGGCTTAAAACCTGTATATATTGACGTTTTCTTGATTCTGTCAATCCTTATCACGGACATCTCACCGAAAAGGCAAGCTTTCTATAAATTAATGACATGCAGGCGTGTAAGCGAATATGTACAAGCCTATGTATTTGTCGGTTTTGTAGCTGTAGTACTACCAATGTCTTTTTTAAAGTCACCAGTGCTTGAAATATTTTAATGTGTGCATGTCTCTGAGCGTTTTGCTGTGCTAGTGATGATATACCGCTTCACTTTTGGAAGATAACTTACAGTTTGGAGTAAGCAGAACTTTTTTTTCTTTTTTTTTCCCCTTTCTTTTTTTTCCTTTTTATTTATTCTTTTTATTTTTGCGGTCACGAAGGTGCAGTGCAACGGGCAAAGCTCTTGGAAGAAAAGCAAGTCACTTACTTTAATTTAAATTAGAGATAAGCAGCGTGCGCTGCCATGTGCATTGCTACACGCTGCCGTTTCGGATGCGGTCTACCTTTTTTCCTTGGGCTGCCCGCCGAATTTGGGAGTTTGGCGGCAAAGGTGCCGCAGGGGCCGCGGGAGCACAGCGAGCGGGGGCTCGGAGAGGGGCGGGAAGGAGGGCAAAGCCCTCCGAAACCGCTTTTCTCGCCCCCTTTGCCCGCCGCCTCTCCGAGGGCTGCTGGCGAGAGAAAGTTGCTCGGCTGACAACTTGCCATTGCTCCTTCGGCCCGAGCGGCTGGCGGGGATCTTTAAAAACTCTTTATTCACACCTTCGCTTTTAATAGACGGAAAGTGGCAGTGTCGCGCGTGTGTGTCCCCTCCTCGTGCCCGGGGCACCGCGTTAGCTTTAAGTTCGTGAACAAAGGGAATAGGTTTTTTTTAAAAAGAAAAAAAGAAAAAAAAAAGGGGGGGGTGCGGCGGTGGCGGCGGCCGTGCGCTGGCGCTTTTTGGGGCGCGGGGCGGCCGTGCGCGCCCCTGCGCGGAGCGGCGGCGGCGGCGGCGGCAGGAGGAGGAGGAGGAGGAGGAGGAAGGGGGGGCGCGGCCGCCCCCGCGCTGACGGCTGTGCGCTCTGTGCCCCGCAGTACGACGAGCTGCCCCACTACGGCGGCATGGAGGGGGTGGGCATCCCCAGCACCATGTACGGGGACCCCCACGCCGCCCGCCCCATGCAGCCCGTGCACCACCTCAACCACGGCCCGCCGCTCCACTCGCACCAGTACCCGCACGCCGCCCACGCCAACGCCATGCCCCCGGCCATGGGCGCCTCCGTCAACGACGCCCTCAAGAGAGATAAGGATGCCATTTACGGGTAGGTCCGCGCCCGCGCAGCTTGCGCGGCCCCCCGCGCAGCGCCGCGCCGCGCCGCTCCCCTCCGCGCGCCGCCGAGGGGCACGCTCAGAGCTGCCCCCCCCCCCTTCTTAAATATACCTATAACCATGTGCAAGAGCTATTCCTCTGCCCCCCCCCCTTAAAATGCAGCACGCATCCGTGCGCACCGAGCACCCCTCCGCTGCCTTTCCAGGCCGCTGCGAGCGGAGCCGCTGGGTCGCGCCGCGCTGCGCCGCAGAGGCTTTTCAAATTACTCCGCCCGCGCCGACTTGCCGGCAACTTTTAGGAGCCTCTTATTTAAAAAAAAAAAAAAAAAAAAAAAAAAAAAAATTTAAACCCCCCCCCGAACGGGTTGCCTGGGCGCGGCGAGTGGGGGGGGGGGGAGGGGGGGAAATCACAGCGCCCGCTCGCTCGCTTATCAGAAATGCCCGGGATTGGTTAAAACTCAGCGGTGCACTGTGCCCTGCAGGGGGGAAAAAAGTATGAAGCCCTGGAAAAAAATAAGCTCCTTATTGCAAATATATATATATATGTGTGTGTGTATACATATATATATATGGGGGGGGCGTAGGTTTATTTATTTATCTAAATTATTAAGCGAGCGAGGGAGCCAGATGCCCCCGCAGCCTTTCCCCCGGCGAGGCTTCCCAAGCTGGGAGAAAGCAAAGCACCTGGCTCCGCGGCGGAGCGGCGCGCAGGCCCGCGCCGAGAGCCGGGCTGCCGGGGCTGCGCGGCCGCGGCCGCTGCGCTGCCCGGCGCGGTGCGGCGCGGCGGCGGCAGCCTGCGCGGCTCCGGGAGTCGGGCTCGGCGGTGGCTCTCGTTGGGTCGTTTTGGTTTGTGCTGGGTGGTTTGGGTTTCTTTTTTATTATTTTGGTTGGGGGTTGTTATTTTTGGATGCAGGGAGGTTGTTTGGGGGTCTTGCTGGTGGTTGTTTTTTTTCCTCCCGCTCCCAGAAAGTCCTCCAGCCGAAAATGGGAATTTAAAGCATGAAAGTCAAAAGTGTATGTCCGTAGATTTTAAAATTAAAAAAAAAAAAAAAGGACAAGGAAAGTTAATTCAAAATGGCTGCTGGACCCGCTTTGGTTTTATTCTGAGGCTCTCCTGAGGTTATTACAATATCTGCGGCCAGCTCCGCCGAAGCGCCGAGGCCCGGGCCCGCGGCGCTGCCGGGCTCTGCGCGGGCGCGGGGGCTCCGGGGGGGCTGCTGGGGCTCCCCTCGGCCGCCCCCTCTCCCCGGCACCCTGCTCCGGCGCTAACTACTGCTGCGTGGGTTTTCTGTTTCGGTTTTTTTTTGTATGTGTGTGTGTGTGTGTGTGTGACTATTGTATTTTCTTTCAGACACCCCCTGTTCCCTCTTTTAGCACTGATTTTTGAGAAATGTGAATTAGCTACATGCACGCCCAGGGAGCCCGGGGTAGCGGGAGGCGATGTTTGCTCCTCGGAGTCTTTCAATGAAGATATAGCAGTGTTCGCCAAACAGGTCAGCAAAACCGGGTTGAAACAGAGAGAAAAAAAAAAAACAAAAAAAAACAACGGTAACGAGAAAAACAAGTCTCCGTTGAGATAAAGATGCACTTTTTCTCCTCCCCCCCCTCTCTTACTGCAAGAGGCCAAAAAAATAAAAAAAGAAAAATCACGGCATTTATCACCCCCCCCAAATAAGCCAGTTAATTTGCGCGATCTCTTCCCCTTTGGGAAGTTTGGCGGCGCAGCTCCCGCGAGCCGAGCCGCGGCGAGCGGGCTGCGGCGCGGCGGCTCCGGCGGTGTTTTCGGGGTATTTGATTCACTTGCTAAAGTGTTTAGATGATGTACTAAATCTAGCAGTCAGAGCTTTGCACGAAAGGTTGCATAATGGACCCGACAGTGTAATGAAGCAAGAAATAATAACGTCTGCTTTTTCTGCTTCCATATTTCAAATCTTTTTTTTTTTCCTCCTTTCCTCTCCTTTCTTATATTTAGATCCGAGCAGAGAAACCCCTATTTTCCTCTAATCCTGAACTGGATAACTTGGTAAGAGTTAACAACACTTCTTCCTTTCCCCACCCCCACCCTGCCACCCTCCCTTCCCTTCCCTTCCCTTCCCTTTTTTTTTTTTTTTAATAACTTCTATGTCTTTCTGGAGAGGTGGTTGCGAGCTTTGACAAGCGTTTTGTGGTGCTAAATTGAAAATTTCTCGCGTGGATTTTTTTAATTATTATTATTATTATTTTGAATTACGAGTAAATACCGTGTGGTGGTTGCGTGTAAGTAAAATCCCGTAACGCTGTACGTAAAGCAAGCACCGTCCCAACGGCAGCTTGCGGGCTCCGTGGCAAGCTCGCCTGCCCCAGAAGAGCGGGGATTTATCTGCGAAAATGTCGGTGCAGGCGAGGTCTGTGGAGAGCCCCTCCGCGCGCCTCGTGAGCAGCTTGCTGGGAAATGTAGAGGATGGAGATGCAGCTAACTCACCCAAAAAGCGGCGCTTTTTTTTTTTTCTTTCCCCTTAAGGATAAACAAATGTTTTGCCTCCGCTGTAGGAGTATTTCTCCCGCTTTTGCAAAGCTAGGAGCCCGTGATGTTGCTTTAGATTCCTTTTTTTTTTTTTTTTAAAGAAATGTTTATGATCCGTATAATTTAGTTGCTTCATTGCGATAGGGAATTTTTTTTGTTAACTCTAGATCGCTTCTTGTTAAACAGTGCACAAAGCCACCGCTATTAAGTTTTAGTGTTATTGCCATAAATCAAAACAACTTTTTATTTACTACTAAAGAAAAGTCAAGCTACAAAGTGCGGTAGAGGCGGCTGTGGGAAATATCCAGAAATGCAGGAGTGAGATAAATGCTCGTGTTGTTTGTGTCTTTGCAGATGATTCAAGCCATACAAGTATTAAGGTTTCATCTGTTGGAATTAGAGAAGGTAATTTTTGTCTCTCTCCCTTTCTTCCTCCTCCGTTTCAGTACTGCTGAAGTTCAGGCTTCTGGTAAATTTGCATAAATGTCTTTCTTTCTGGTAATTAGTGTCAAGACCAATCTTGGCGTCCATTTCTCTTCGCAGTTTAATTACAATTTCAGCCTCTAAAAGCGGGCTCTCCAACGCCCGGGCCTTGTGTTCATTGTAAGACTTTGCTGCCTTTGGATAAATAGTTGCAGTTCTGGGTGCCGCAGAGGAGACTCCAAACCGTGTGGGTTTGCTGTTTCAGCCGAGCCCCCGAAATCGTGATTTTTTTGGTGGTGGTGGGGGAGCTACTTTGTTTAGTTGCAGATAGTTGGGAGGGGTTTTTTTTTTTCCTTTCTCTCTCCCTCTCTCTCTCCCCCCCTCTCTCTCTCTCTCTTTTTTTTTTTTTTTTTTTTTTAAGAGCCATCTGCAGGTCAGACTCAGGGCACGGATTGTCCTGTAACATTTTGCAGAGACAAAGCAGAGTTGATAGTTGTGTCGGTGTCTTGTTCCTGGGAATATTGTACACCTCCGAGCAGAAGAAAGAGATTGCGGGCTAAATGCAGTTTTGCCCGCTGTTTTAGAAATCTTAGCAATCAGAATGCTAATTTATAATAATGCAGTCTCACTCGAGCTAACGTTAAATTGGGAGCGCGCTCTGGTTTCCTGAGGATTTTTTACATGTCATTGATAGCTGGCCTACAAGAGAATTCCCTTTCTCCTAAAAATAAACATTTTGAGAGGTTTTTAAATAGTTGAAAAGTTTCTCTGGAGCCTTAGCCACTTTATCTAACCATAACTGGCAGGTTGTTCTCGCCCTACATGAAATGTGTTAAAATCTGCCCATTAATAGAGGCAGCTCAGGTACAAGTCTATCACAGTGACTGGGGATTTCAGGGCACGGATGCCTATAATGTATTTCAGCGCAGTGCATCACGATTTTTTTTTTAAATCCGTTTTTCTGTCCTCATCCCCCTTTGGAAAGGGTTTATGATGAAATAACTGGATGAAATTAAATAGTTTACCTTAAATGTCACCCATGCAGGTCACCTCTCTAATGGCCACAGCTCCGGGAGCAGATGAATTTAACACGGGTGTTGAATATGTTGTAGCCTGTGAATCATCTTGTCACTGTCAATTTTCTGGGATATCTCTATTTTGCGAGAAAAGAAAGTTATTCCTAATTCTGGATGCGTCTAGAGGTCTCGAGGGGATAATTGCAGTGTGTTTCCCCTGTTTAGAACTTTTGATGTCACCAGGGCAGAGGGGGGGGACTGGTTGCACTTGTCAATTTTACTTACGTATTCCTGATTATATTTTCTTCCCCTTTTTTTCCCTTTCTTTCTTTTTCCCGTTTTTTTTTTTAACCTCTGTCATAATGTAGGTACACGAATTATGTGACAATTTCTGCCACCGGTATATTAGCTGTTTGAAAGGAAAAATGCCTATCGATTTGGTCATAGACGATAGAGAGGGCGGATCAAAATCGGACAGTGAAGACATAACAAGATCAGCAAATCTAACAGATCAGGTATGATCTCGCCAATGCTGCACACGCTGAAATTTGTATGCAGATCGCTCGCCGGGTCACTACGCCTCCTTTTATTATTTGCATATGATTAAGTCCCTTTTAGATAAATTTCCATCGAAATGAAAATTTTTGAATAATGTGGCTATTATTGCTTCATTAAGGCTTGCTCCCGGATTCGACCTGGCGAGATGAGCTTGTAAAAGCGTCGCCTGCATACTCGACCTGTTTCTTGTCGCTTTTAATTTTTGTCTTTATTTTATTTACCCTTTACAATAATAGAAGTGTTATCCGTGAATCGCTGGCTTCTGGTGGCTTAGAAAAAGGGATGGCGGGAGCCATTTACAAAAATAATAATAAAATCCGAGATAGGTGGTCCAGGGAAGACAGAGAGGGTTTGAAATCTAGCAAATACTGGCTATTTTCTTCCCGTCTCTACGGTTCATTAGTCCGTCTTGTCAGTTTTCCTTGGCCGAGCGCTTTTAGACTCCAGTGAACATTGCTTTGTGCACGCCTGCCTGCTGCAAACGCGCCCATTTTATTTTACTTAATAGGAAAAAAAAAAAGGGATAAAACGAGACCCAGGTTTTAAATGATTTTCCTGG